>NC_024799.2:27680322-27834023 GCF_000309985.2 Brassica rapa | reverse complement strand
TTTAACGATTATAGGCTTCATATATAGAGCATTTACCGAAAACTCACTATTTTCGTAGGGGGGTACACATAGATTTTGAGAAAAATTCAAAAAATTTGACAACACTGTTTTAATGCATAGTTGAATCATGTAATAACATATGATGAAGTTCAAAGAGGTTTAGAACCTTTGTTGTCTCCGTTTCTCTAAGGAATAGCAATTTTATAGTGGTTAGTCCAATGATTTAAGGAGTATTTACAGTTTTGCTAAATTAATTGATAAAAAATTAGAACAAGGTCCATGTACCATGAAAATGAGTTTATCATAAATTAATACAAATGCGTAATGTGGTTTTAAATTTTAAAACAAATTTAAAGATTATAGGCTTCATATATAGAGCATTTACCGAAAACTCACTATTTTCGTAGGGGGGTACACATTAATTTTGAGAAAAATTCAAAAAATTTGACAATACTGTTTTAATGCATAGTTGAATCATGTAATAACATATGATGAAGTTCAAAGAGGTTTGGAACCTTTGTTGTCTCGGTTTCTCTAGGGAATAGCAATTTTATAGTGGTTAGTCCAAGATTTAGGGAGTATTTGCAGTTTTGCTAATTAATGGATAAAAAATTAGAACATGTCCATGTACCATGAAAAAGAAGTTTATCATACATTAATACAAAGGTATAATTTGGTTTTAAATTTTAAAAACAAATTTATAGATATAGGCTTCATATATAGAGCATTTACCGAAAACTCACTATTTTCGTAGGGGGTACACATTGATTTTGAGAAAAATTCAAAAAATTTGACAATACTGTTTTAATAACATATTTGAATCATGTAATAAATATTATGAAGTTCAAAGAGGTTTGGAACCTTTGTTGTCTCCGTTTCTCTAAGGAATAGCAATTTATAGTGGTTAGTCCAATGATTTAAGGAGTATTTACAGTTTTGCTAAATTAATTGATAAAATTAGAACAAGGTCCATGTACCATGAAAATGAGTTTATCATAGATTAATACAAATGCGTAATGTGGTTATAAATTTTAAAACGAATTAAAAGATTATAGGCTTCATATATAGAGCATTTACCGAAAACTCACTATTTTCGTAGGGGGGTACACATAGATTTTGAGAAAAATTCAAAAAATTTGACAATACTGTTTTAATGCATAGTTGAATCATGTAATAACATATGATGAAGTTCAAAGAGGTTTGGAACCTTTGTTGTCTCGGTTTCTCTAGGGAATAACAATTTTATAGTGGTTAGTCCAATGATTTAGGGAGTATTTGCAGTTTTGCTAGATTAATGGATAAAAAATTAGAACGATGTCCATGTACCATGAAAAGAAGTTTATCATACATTAATACAAAGGTATAATGTGGTTTTAAATTTTAAAACAAATTTAAAGATTATAGGCTTTATATATAGAGCATTTACCGAAAACTCATTATTTTCGTAGGGGGGTACACATAGATTTTGAGAAAAACTCAAAAAATTTGACAATACAGTTTTAATGCATAGTTGAATCATGTAATAAAATATGATGAAGTTCAAAGAGGTTTGGAACCTTTGTTGTCTCCGTTTCTCTAGGGAATAGCAATTTTATAGTGGTTAGTCTAATGATTTAGGGAGTATTTGCAGTTTTGCTAAATTAATGGATAAAAGATAAGAACGATGTCCATGTACCATAAAAAGAAGTCTATCATACATTAATACAAAGGTATAATGTGGTTTTAAATTTTAAAACAAATTTAAAGATTATAGGCTTCATATATAGAGCATATACCGAAAACTCACTATTTTCGTAGGGGTTAACACATAGATTTTAAAAAAAACAAAAAAATTGAAAATACTATTTTAATACACATTTGAATCATGTAATAAAATATGATGAAGTTCAAAGAGGTTTGAAACCTTTGTTGTCTCCGTTTCTCTAGGAAATAACAATTTTATAGTGGTTAGTCTAATGATTTAGGGAGTATTTGCAGTTTTGCTAAATTAGTGGATAAAAAATTAAAACGATGTCCATGTACCATGAAAAGAAGTTTATCATACATTAACACAAAGGTATAATGTGGTTTAAATTTTAAAACAAATTTAAAGATTATAGGCTTCATATATAGAGCATTTACCGAAAACTCACTATTTTCGTAGGGGGGTTACACATAGATTTTGAGAAAAATTCAAAAAATTTGACAACACTGTTTTAATGCATAGTTGAATCATGTAATAACATATGATGAAGTTCAAAGAGGTTTGGAACCTTTGTTGTCTCCGTTTCTCTAGGGAATAGCAATTTTATAGTGGTTAGTCTAATGAATTAGGAAGTTTTTGCAGTTTTGCTAAATTAATGGATAAAAAATTAGAACGATGTCCATGTACCATGAAAAGAAATTTATCATACATTAATACAAAAGTATAATGTGGTTTTAAATTTTAAAACAAATTAAAGATTATAGGCTTCATATATAGAGCATTTACCGAAAACTCACTATTTCATTGGGGGGTACACATAGATTTTGAGAAAAATTCAAAAAATTTGACAATACTGTTTTAATACATATTTGAATCACGTAATAAAATATGATGAAGTTCAAAGAGGTTTGGAACTTTTGTTGTCTCCGTTTCTCTAAGGAATACCAATTTTATAGTGGTTAGTCCAATGATTTAGGGAGTATTTACAGTTTTGCTAAATTAATTGATAAAAAATTAGAACGATGTCCATGTTCGATGAAAAGGAGTTTATCATAAATTAATACAAATGTATAATGTTGTTATAAATTTTAAAACGAATTAAAAGATTATAGGCTTCATATATAGAGCATTTACCTAAACTCACTATTTTCGTAATGGGGTACACATAAATTTTGGGAAAATTTCAAAAAAATTGACAATACTGTTTTAATGCATAGTTTAATCATGTAATAACATATGATGAAGTTCAAAGAGGTTTGGAACCTTTGTTGTCTCCGTTTCTCTAGGGAATAGCAATTTAATAGTGGTTAGTCCAATGATTTAGGGAGTATTTGCAGTTTTACTAAATTAATGGATAAAAAATTAGAACAAATTTCATGTACCATGAAAAGAAGTTTATCATACAATAATACAAAGGTATAATGTGGTTTTAAATTTTAAAACAAATTTAACGATTATAGGCTTCATATATAGAGCATTTACCGAAAATTAACTATTTTCGTAGGGGGGGTACACATAGATTTGGAGAAAAAAATCAAAAAATTTGACAACACTGTTTTAATGCATAGTTGAATCATGTAATAACATATGATGAAGTTCAAAGAGGTTTGAAACTTTTGTTGTCTCCGTTTCTCTAGGGAATAGCAATTTTATAGTGGTTAGTCCAATGATTTAGGGAGTATTTGCAGTTTTGCTAAATTAATGGATAAAAATTTAGAACGATGTACATGTACCATGAAAAGAAGTTTATCATACATTAATACAAAGGTATAATGTGGTTTTAAATTTTAAAACAAATTTAAAGATTATAGGCTTCATATATAGAGCATTTACTGAAAACTCACTATTTTCGTAGGGGGGTACACATTAATTTTGAGAAAAATTCAAAAAATTTGACAATACTGTTTTAATACATTTTTGAATCATGTAATAAAATATTATGAAGTTCAACGAGGTTTGGAATCATTGTTGTCTCCGTTTCTCTAAGGAATAGCAATTTTATAGCTGTTAGTCCAATGATTTAAGGAGTATTTACAGTTTTGCTAAATTAATTGATAAAAAATTAGAACAAGGTCCATGTACCATGAAAATGAGTTTATCATAAATTAATACAAATGTGTAATGTGGTTATAAATTTTAAAACGAATTAAAAGATTATAGGCTTCATATATAGAGCATTTACCAAAAACTCACTATTTTCGTAATGGGGTACACATAAATTTTGAGAAAATTTCAAAAAAATTGACAATACTGTTTTAATGCATAGTTTAATCATGTAATAACATATGATGAAGTTCAAAGAGGTTTGGAACCTTTGTTGTCTCCGTTTCTCTAGGGAATAGCAATTTAATAGTGGTTAGTCCAATGATTTAGGGAGTATTTGCAGTTTTGCTAAATTAATGGATAAAAAATTAGAACAAATTTCATGTACCATGAAAAGAAGTTTATCATACAATAATACAAAGGTATAATGTGGTTTTAAATTTTAAAACAAATTTAACGATTATAGGCTTCATATATAGAGCATTTACCGAAAACTAACTATTTTCGTAGGGTACACATAGATTTGGAGAAAAAAATCAAAAAATTTGACAACACTGTTTTAATGCATAGTTGAATCATGTAATAACATATGATGAAGTTCAAAGAGGTTTGGAACCTTTGTTGTCTCGGTTTCTCTAGGGAATAGCAATTTTATAGTGGTTAGTCCAATGATTTAGGGAGTATTTGCAGTTTTGCTAGATTAATGGATAAAAAATTAGAACGATGTCCATGTACCATTAAAAGAAGTTTATCATACATTAATACAAAGGTATAATGTGGTTTTCAATTTTAAAACAAATTTAAAGATTATAGGCTTCATATATAGAGCATTTACCGAAAACTCACTATTTTCGTAGGGGGGTACACATAGATTTTGAGAAAAATTCAAAAAATTTGACAATACTGTTTTAATACATATTTGAATCATGTAATAAAATATGATGAAGTTCAAAGAGGTTTGGAACCTTTGTAGTCTTCGTTTCTCTAAGGAATAGCAATTTTATAGTGGTTAGTCCAATGATTTGGGGAGTATTTATAGTTTTGCTAAATTAATTGATAAATATTAGAACGATGTCCATGTACCATGAAAAGAAGTTTTTCATACATTAATACAAAGGTATAATGTGGTTTTAAATTTTAAAACAAATTAAAAGATTATAGGCTTTATATATAGAGCTTTTACCGAAAACTCACTATTTTCGTAGGGGGTACACATAAATTTTGAGAAAAATTCAAAAAATTTGACAATACTGTTTTAATGCATAGTTGAATCATGTAATAACATATGATGAAGTTCAAATAGGTTTGGAACCTTTGTTGTCTCAATTTCTCTAGGGAATAGCAATTTTATAGTGGTTAGTCCAATGATTTAGGGAGTATTTGCAGCTTTGCTAAATTAATGGATAAAAAATTAGAACGATGTCCATGTACCATGAAAGGAAGTTTATCATACATTAATACAAAGGTATAATGTGGTTTTAAATTTTAAAACAAATTTAACGATTATAGGCTTCATATATAGAGCATTTACCGAAAACTCACTATTTTCGTAGGGGGGTACACATAGATTTTGAGAAAAATTAAAAAAAATTTGAAAACACTGTTTTAATGCATAGTTGAATCATGTAATAACATATTATGAAGTTCAAAGAGGTTTGGAACCTTTGTTGTCTCCGTTTCTCTAGGGAATAGCAATTTTATAGTGGTTAGTCCAATGATTTAGGGAGTATTTGTAGTTTTGCTAAATTAATTGATAAAAAATTAGAACGATGTCCATGTTCGATGAAAAGGAGTTTATCATACATTAATACAAATGTATAATGTTGTTATAAATTTTAAAACGAATTAAAAGATTATAGGCTTCATATATAGAGCATTTACCGAAAACTCACTATTTTCGTAATGGGGTACACATAAATTTTGAGAAAAATTCAAAAAATTTGACAATACTGTTTTAATACATATTTGAATCATCATATAATCAAAGAGGTGTGGAACCTTTGTTGTCTCCGTTTCTCTAAGGAATAGCAATTTTATTGTGGTTAGTCCAATGATTTAAGGAGTATTTACAGTTTTGCTAAATTAATTGATAAAAAATTAGAACAAGGTCCATGTACCATGAAAATGAGTTTATCATAAATTAATACAAATGTATAATGTGGTTATAAATTTTAAAATGAATTAAAAGATTATAGGCTTCATATATAGAGCATTTACCGAAAACTCACTATTTTCGTAGGGGGGTACACATGGATTTTGAGAAAAATTCAAAAAAATTGACAATACTGTTTTAATGCATAGTTGAATCATGTAATAACATATTATGAAGTTCAAAGAGGTTTGGAACCTTTGTTGTCTCGGTTTCTCTATGGAATAGCAATTTTATAGTGGTTAGTCCAATGATTTAGGGAGTATTTGCAGTTTTGCTAGATTAATGGATAAAAAATTAGAACGATGTCCATGTACCATGAAAAGAAGTTTATCATACATTAATACAAAGGTATAGTGTGGTTTTAAATTTTAAAACAAATTTAAAGATTATAGGCTTCATATATAGAGCATTTACCGAAAACTCACTATTTTCATTGGGGGGTACACATAGATTTTGAGAAAAATTCAAAAAATTTGACAATACTGTTTTAATACATATTTGAATCACGTAATAAAATATGATGAAGTTCAAAGAGGTTTGGAACTTTTGTTGTCTCCGTTTCTCTAAGGAATAACAATTTTATAGTGGTTAGTCCAATGATTTAGGGAGTATTTACAGTTTTGCTAAATTAATTGATAAAAAATTAGAACGATGTCCATGTTCCATGAAAATGAGTTTATCATAAATTAATACAAATGTATAATGTTGTTATAAATTTTAAAACGAATTAAAAGATTATAGGCTTCATATATAGAGCATTTACCGAAAACTCACTATTTTCGTAATGGGGTACACATAAATTTTGAGAAAAATTCAAAAAATTTGACAATACTGTTTTAATGCATAGTTGAATCATGTAATAACATATGATGAAGTTCAAAGAGGTTTGGAACCTTTGTTGTCTCCGTTTCTCTAGGGAATAGCAATTTAATAGTGGTTAGTCCAATGATTTAGGGAGTATTTGCAGTTTTGCTAAATTAATGGATAAAAAATTAGAACAATGTCCATGTACCATGAAAAGAAGTTTATCATACAATAATACAAAGGTATAATGTGGTTTTAAATTTTAAAACAAATTTAACGATTATAGGCTTCATATATAGAGCATTTACCGAAAACTCACTATTTTCGTAGGGGGGTACACATAGATTTGGAGAAAAAAATCAAAAAATTTGACAACACTGTTTTAATGCATAGTTGAATCATGTAATAACATATGATGAAGTTCAAAGAGGTTTGGAACTTTTGTTGTCTCCGTTTCTCTAGGGAATAGCAATTTTATAGTGGTTAGTCCAATGATTTAGGGAGTATTTGCAGTTTTGCTAAATTAATGGATAAAAATTTAGAACGATGTACATGTACCATGAAAAGAAGTTTATCATACATTAATACAAAGGTATAATGTGGTTTTAAATTTTAAAACGAATTTAAAGATTATAGGCTTCATATATAGAGCATTTACCGAAAACTCATTATTTTCGTAGGACCTCCCTACGAAAATAGTGAGTTTTCGGTAAACGCTCTATATATTGAAGCCTATGATCTTTAGATTTGTTTTAAATTTTAAAAATACACTAGATTTTGACCCGCGCTTGGAAAGCGCGGGTTTGTTTTCGAAATTAAATATATTTTTTAAAATGAATTTTATATAAGATAGTGTATAGGTTAGAGCATAATTTTTGGAATCGCGAACCAAACAATATCAAACTGAAGAAACCAAAACCAAAATTGAATTGAATTTCATAAATAACCGAGTAGATCATATATCTCTGGAACCAAAAAATTGAAACTGAATCTAGAATCAAATGGGTACCTTAATTTTTAAAGCTCTGATAAAACCCAAAACTTCGCCATTAACCCATGAACCAACATCGGTTGATCCGACAAAAACCTAAAAAAATCTTATAATATTTTAAATTTTTGATTTGCTTCTCATATACTTTATAATAGTACATAAAACTGAATAACCTATTTGAGTTGTCATATATAATAAATTCATTGTATTTATGTTATGCATTTTAATTTATAGATATTGACCACAAATCCACAATTTCCGTGAACTCTATTAAAAGTATTTTTGAAGAATTTTTATTAACTATAAATACTATAGTATTACCAATTTAAAAATTAGTTAAGTTTTTATGAATCTTTGATGAAAATCAGTAAAGTTAATTACTTTAGACATTTAATTTGGTGCAAATCTTGAAATTATTAAGTAACACATCTATAGAAATATGTTGATAGATCTCGTTAGCAAAAGATATTACACTATTTGTATATAGAATTGTTTATTTAATATAGAGATATCGAGGATCTTTTCAATTTTTTTAACAAAGCTCGATCAATGGCAATGGTAGATTGAACTGTTGTAACGTTGGGGTACCAAGGAACACTATTGTTATGATATTGTGATTCATTAGTCATGTTTTGTTAAGATGTTATTTTAATAAAATGGAGACGTGGTATAATCAGTGGTGTATAACATGATTTGGTAAGTAATATATGAGATCATTTAAATTAAGTAATATATCGTTTTGTTAGATTATAATTATATTAAGGTAGGACCAAAAAATAATTACTTAATGAATAAGTCCAACAACTTTGTTTAAGTAGATTTTTTAAGAATGCTTCCCTTTTAATAATATAGATTATACTTTTGTATTAATGTATGTTAAACTCTTTTTTATAGTACATGTACATCGTTCTAATATTTTATCAATTAATTTAGCAAAACTGCGCATACTCTCTCAATTAGTAGACTAACCAATATAAAATCGTTATTCTCTTGAGAAACGGGGACAACAAAAGTTTAAACCTTCTTTGACATTCATCATAGTTATTGCAGGATTCAACTACATATATATTAAAACAGTATTGTTATATTTTTTGATTATCCTCAAAATCTATGCGGTAAACACATTACTGATCTCAAAGTTACAGAAAACTGCGGTAAAAGCCTTAGCTGGTGATATTGACTGATCTTTAACCTTCCTTTCCCTCTTCATCTTCAATATAAATCATACTTCAAAAACGTAATGGAGTCTTGATTCTGGATTTTATGTACACTTTGTGAATCTCTGTTCCTTCTTCTAAGCCATGGCAGGTATGCTTGAGTCCCTGTTTAAGCAATTGAATCCCTCAACTCTTACAGCTGCCTGTTTAATCCCAAACTTCACTCGACCACAACCTCCTCCTTTGACACGAGATGAAGATGAAGATGGAGATGAGAGCGAGGGTGAGGGTGAGATAGGGTTGCGTTTGTCGTCTCCAAATCGCGCATCTTGAGCTAACGGGTTCGATGCTCTGCTCGGGGGAGAGCCGAGGAAAAATGGAGGTGATGAAGCTACTACAGCGGACAATGTCTCATCCTACAGAGAAAAGAGAACCATTAAGTTTAGATTACAAGCTACAAAATAAGGACACATCCATCATTGAATCTTTTAAGAATATGACTAAAGATCAATCTATATACACAGCTACATAGCTACCAGTTGATTCAATGTGAAAAACAAAACAAGGAGAAGGTTCGTAAAACTCTTATGTACAGGGAAGAACAACAATCATAACTCAGACACAGGATTCTGTTGAAGTCATTCTAATTTATGGATAAACGTCTTGAAGCAACTATAATATAATCTAGCGTTTGGTGTTAATACAAAGAAACACAGACCAATGAAGAATGATACAAAACCAAAGAAAGGAAGACAAGTGACTGCTTGATACAACAGACACAAGGTTGAAGAAAGAGACAAACCTTTCTAAGAATGATGTCCAAAAGATCTGCCCCAGCTTTAGAATCACAAACATCCGCTGCTCCTGATTGACTGTTTAACCCCAGAGCAAAGCAAAAAAAAAAATCAGTATTTATTTTTAGACAATACGATCTTTGTGGGCATATAACAACGAAAGAAAGAGCCTCTATAATACCTAGAGTGTAATAATCTAAACGGACGAAGAACGTTACTGGAGAGTATGCCAACGCGACGAGGCTTAGGACAAACAACAGAGGAGGATGAGACAGGAACAACTCCTCCTCCTCTGGATTCGAAGGCGTTCTGCTTAAGGTTACAATGATTCATCTTCAAACCACGGAGGAACGCCTAACCTGTTGCATCAATCAAAGACACAATCGAAGATCAGGAAAAACATTCGTTGCTTTTATCATTTCAAAATTTAGAGAGAATTATTGCGTATAAAAAGGATGTTCATAAACGGAAGAAGCCAACGAATGCATTGACCAGAAGAAACTAATTTCATAGAAAAATATAAAAGGTCAAAGAGCACAGACGTATTGACTGGACTCAAAAAAAACTTTGACAAGACCAAAGAAAAAAAAAACGAACAAGATAAGAATTTAAAACTTTGATCTGTCTGTCATTTACGCCATTAACGGAACTTGATAAAGCAGAGAGAGAGAGAGAGAGAGAGAGAGAAGTATACCTTTAAGGATTTGTGACGAAACAGCGGCGATAAGGGTGAGCGCAAAGGAGTGAAATTAACAGAGTTGCTGTTAATGCACTTTATACGATATGATCATGACACTTGCGCAGGGGAACAAACAAAAGGTGTGAATGACGTCGTTTCGAAGATATACATATTGGGCTGCCTCCCAAAAACTAATATATAAGGCCCATTTATTGAAAACCTATTAACGGCTCAATCAGGCCCATGAGCATAGAAACCCTTAAGATTTAAACCTTTGCTTCCACCAGATTCGTGTCGCCTCTTGAACACCGAAGCTCTGAAACCAAACCGTTAACCTTTGCACCACCTTCTAGGTTTCTTCGTCGTGATTATCTGGTACGCTTCAATGTATTACTCTACTTTTTCGAGTCTAATCGTTGTTTTCTCACTCTGTTTGGAGAAAAATGTTAGCTTTAGTGAGAACTGTAATCCATTTAGGGTCTGGTTAGTGTTTCAAGTAGAGTGATCTGCTTAAAATACGTTATCTTTTGTAATCAATTGAGAAATGTAGCTCATTGTCACTAAGAGCTAGGATTGATCAAAGTGTAGCTTTTGCTTTATAGCTATCAATCAAAGTGTTGATTGGATTATTTTATTCTGTGTTCTGTTATAGAATCTGCAAAGATGTTCTCTGCTCAGAACAAGATCCACAAGGACAAGGGTGTTGCACCAACTGATTTCGAGCAAGAAGTTGCTCAGGTTCTCGCTTCTTTCTTAATCTCGTGAATGTGTTTTGTTGTTTTTTAAATTTTTATTGGTTTGGTCATTGATTTTACGTATTCACAGGCTTTCTTTGACTTGGAGAACACCAACCAGGAGTTGAAAAGTGACTTGAAAGATCTCTACATTAACCAAGCTGTGTACGTTTTTATTTCTAGAGGCCACTATGATCTTAACTTTTGCTGTTTAAGTGTTCATTCTTTTTCCCTTTATGTACATTGCAGTCAGATGGATTGTTCTGGCAACCGCAAGGCTATTGTGATCTACGTTCCCTTCAGATTAAGGAAAGCCTTCCGCAAGATTCATCCTCGTCTTGTCAGAGAGCTCGAGAAGAAGTTCAGTGGAAAAGATGTGATCTTTGTTGCCACCAGAAGAATCATGCGTCCCCCAAAGAAAGGCTCTGCTGTTCAGAGACCACGCAACAGGACTCTCACCTCCGTCCATGAAGCCATGCTTGAGGATGTCGCTTACCCTGCTGAGATTGTTGGAAAGCGTACTAGATACCGTGTTGATGGTACCAAGATCATGAAGGTAAAAGAAAAGCTGATACATTTTGCTTGGTCTTTCATTGTCTGTTAAGCTCGTAGTTTAACATGTTTCTATTTTCGGCAGGTGTTTTTGGAGCCTAAGGAGAGGAACAACACTGAGTACAAGCTCGAGACAATGGTCGGTGTGTACAGGAAACTTACAGGGAGAGATGTTGTTTTCGAGTATCCAGTCCAAGAACTTTGAAGAGATGAATGTACGTTTGATTCTTTGTTTTTTTTGTCTGCTAGGGAGCTTTTGATTCTGTTTTGTTTCTGTGTACAAGTTACTTCAGTCTTCCTCAAAATCCTATTTAACAAAACATTTATTCAGTTCTTTTGAGTATTAAAATTTCAGAATCATTTAGAATCTCACAAACAAATTGAATTTCTGGTCACATAAGTGCATTGACACAGTTTGTATATAATAATACAATAACTGAAGAAGAGCTTCACTGATAAAGTAGCTTGTGTGTAGTTCAACTATGGAGAATCCAAAAACCTACTGTTAATTCCTGCTCTGTACAGCTTCAAGTCAGATGAAGACTTTAAGTGAATCTCAGTGTCTGCAGGCACAAACAGAACATCTCCCATCGAAATCTCATCTGCTGAAGCGTCTGTAGACATTCTTCCTTCCCCTTGGAGCACAAGCAGAAGAGAAGGGCCTGGAACAGAGGGAAACACCGTCGAGGCTCCACAGGGAAGATCACAGAGATCAACCTCAAACTCCTCGAAAGGCGGGAGGTATCTTGTGATGTATGGTCGAATCCTTGATCCCTTTAGGATCTCAGGAAAGCCCTGAAACCCAGAAATGACAACAACTCAGTAAAAGGTCTTGGTGTGTGCGTTGAGTTTGTTTTTTAAGTTAAAAGGTCTACCAGTTTGTATGAGAGCATAGAACAAAGTGTTTGAATATCCAGAGGCTTGGAAGTGAGGCCAGCTCGTACTACGTTGTCTGAAGTGGCCATGACCTCAATGCACTCACCGAATAAGTATGCATGTGGCTCGTTTGCACCAAGGTACAAGGCTTCACCAGGATTGAGCTTCACGTAGTTGAAGAAGAATGCAGAGATGACCCCAATGTCATCTGGATATTGCTTCTCTAGCTTCAAAACAAGCCGTTCCTTGTCTGTCAGATGGCGTTCCTGCAATAAATCCCACGGGAAGGATTTAGCCAGTTGCACTTCACAAGATAATTTGTAAGTGAAGGAATCAATAGAAGAAAAAAAAAAGACCTGACTCTCCATATGCAGACGGTGTTTCAGTTTGGATACGATTTGCTTTGTTGTGTCGGGACCTGCAGACATTAGCAAGGTGAAGATAGTTCGGACAGCAGATTTGACTTTCTCCTCATCATGTTCACTGATGCAGAAGACTTGGTTTGCTTCTTCACTCCCAACAAGCTCTTCTATCTCAGGAATAGCACGAATCACACTCTTAAGCTCCTGCAATTTTTTCACAAGAACAAACTTAAATCCTACAATCCTGAAAAAAACAAGCTACTAATCCTGGAGTTTTGGAAACTGAATAACTCAAATTCATAAAGGTACTATCCAAAATCAATTTAATTCCTAAATTTCGGTAACGTGTTCATGTTTTGAGATATATACAAACAAAAGGAGGAAAGTCCTATACGAAACAAAAGCTTAGACAGTGAAAAGTTCTCAAAAATCACCTAAACACCATGAACGAACCTAAAGATCTCATCATCAAATCTAATCTCAAACCTTAGGCTCCTATTTAGAACAGTAGACCGTAGAGGAGTTAACCATAACTCATCAAAACGAGTCTTATCACTAAAATTAGGACAGACCAAATAACATGTGCTATGCTACTGGAAACTAAGTGGGCCATAGCAAAGCTGTAATGAAAAACAAATATAAATAGTGATAACTGAGCAATGATACCTGTAGAGGTATAAACCCACAAAGAGCCTCGAACTGAGTATAAGCCAATGCCATCTCAGGTTTGTGATTATCATCTTTATAAAGATTAGGATGAGCTTTATGCAATTTCTTCGCCAAAACCTTATCCGGATGTGACTGAATCGACAAGGCCCTTCCCACCGACAACACCTAATCACATTTCACAATTCATCAAACTCATAACAACAGTAAGAGATTCAACTCAGTAAACTCAATTTTGCAAAATCCTAAAAAAGCAGAGATCTTTAACAATGTACCTTGAAGAGAAAGGGGAGATCACAACCCCATTTCTCCAAAACCCTATCTCCAAGAGCCTCAGGGTTTTCAGCAATCCACGATCTAAGCGTCACGCCACCATCAGCATCATCATCCTCCAAGTAACTCGGACCTGACTCGTGAGTCCCCATCCAAAGCTCCGCGTAAGGACGCGTCGAATCGATTGGTTGATCCGAATTCGCCGCGTAGACTCTGTACACGAGTGAATCCGACCCGATTTTGCCCCAAGCGTAATCCTTCACGGAGCATCTCAACCGGCGGAGCCGCCGTCGTCGATCCGCTTCGCAACCGCCATTTGCCTTGACGACAGTAGCGATCTCCATTTTCAAAATTCGTCTCTCGGAGATAAGTTTATTCTCGAGTATATAAGCTTAAGCGCCAATGGCCATGGAAGAAGACTCAAAGTTCCTGAATCGTGGATTTTTAAAATTTATAAACAGAGGAGGGTATGATTGCGATTTTTAAAAGTGTGGGGTCTAAATGGGGAATTAAATAGAAGTGTGGGGGGTGAGATGTTTAGCTTGAGAAGGTGGAAAAGTGACAGATGGTTTATAGGAATCACGTGTTTTGCCGACGGATTGAACGTCGTCCGTGGTTTGTGGGCCGGTTGCTAGCTGTCCACGTGGACTGCACGATGACTCCTCACTCTCACGTTTTTGTAATAAACCGACAAATTATGTCTTTATAAATCCATAAAACAGCCAAAATATAATCATCAACCGGGGAAAAAAATCTAGCCGATTCGTTATCTCTCTTCTATTTATCAAAAAGATTCCATTTAAGCCAAAAAATCTTCACTCTAACCCAATATTATTATTATATATACATGATGTAAAGAAGACATTCACCAGCAAAAACACAAATCACATCGATCTCAAATTCCCAATAGATTCGTATTTTTCAAATCGTATATTCTATGCTTGTAGCTTTAAAGTTAAAAATTGAAGGAGAAGTAAGTGTGTTTGATAATCGAAACGATTTGGTTCTGGACTAGTTTGGGCTTTATAATTTGGGCTATTAATTATTGCCCATTAGAATATATTGGGTTCCAGGCCATTTAATTCGTTCGGACCGCACGTGCCCCCGCACGATGAGGGTTTACGGACACTATGTAGAAGTACAAGGTTCAATTTGTAAATTAATAAACGTTTGGGAAGAAAGAATTAAGCTATTTCGATATAATCAAAGTGGGCCAAACACATTCCAGCGCAACTGAGTGTGAAAGGTTTGGGCATGCATTAGTTCAGTTGACTTGTTCCACTTCAGGACAAGTTTAAGTTCAAAAAAACCACTCCGGCGAATCTTCTCCCGTCTACATTGGCGTGGATCGCCAGTTTATCGGACGGGGAATCAAAATGGCGGTGGATGCTGCGTATCTGATGCAGTTTGTGGACGAAACCTCGTTTTACAATCGCATTGTTCTGAGTCACCTTTTGCCGTCGAATCTGTGGGATCCATTACCTCATTTTCTCCAGACATGGCTCCGGAACTACCTCGCCGGAACCTTGCTCTACTTCATCTCAGGCTTTCTCTGGTGCTTCTACATCTATTACCTTAAACTTAACGTTTATCTCCCCAGAGGTGATTTTTAAGCTTCTTGAATTAGTTTCCTCTGTTGATCTCGATCATGAAGTTTAGTTATCGGTTCGATCCTGCCATGGTCTGATTGGCTCATGTCAATTTTTTGTTTAAAAGGAATTTTTTTTTGTGTCTCAAACTGTTAATTTTATTAGACTTTAGCATCTGTCATGCTTTCATAATAAGTATGATTTTGATTTTACATGGGTTTGGTTTGGTAGTTCAAGTTCTAACTCTTAAGTCATGAAAACAACCTCGATTAGCTAATGTTTCAGTTTGTCTTTGTCTGAATATCTGGATGAAATTAGAACTCAGTTGTCATAATTACCTTGAAACTGATGAACTATATGTACCATAGTTCTTTAATTATGATGATGTCTCTTGGTGAGGTTTATGATAGACGAGACTCTTTAGCTCTGTGCTTGCGTTATATACGTTTACTCTCTATCTTTGGGCTTGCTATAAGTTCTTGGGTTATACATCACAGTATCTCCAGTTAGTTTGGTAGTTTCAGTGATTGTCTGCTTGAACTTCATTCGATATTAGGAATATGTGTTTTATTTGCTTAATGAATCTTTTTCTGTAGCAGAGTTTCTGTAATAAAATTACCTCACATTACCTCCAATCAAGTTCTTGAGCAATTATACTTCACACTACCTCCAATTACATTGGTAGTTGCAGTGGTTGTATCTTGACTTCATCCGATATTAGGAATATGTGTTTGCTTGTTCTATGAAACTTATCCTGGAGAAGAATATAGCAGAGTTTCTGTGATAAAATTTGTAGTTTTCCCTTTTAATCTTCTTCTAGAACTCTAGTGCTTTGTCTTGGTTTGAAATCTTTTATTTGTCATCAGATGCCATTCCTACAAGAAAGGCTATGCTTTTGCAAATATCTGTAGCAATGAAGGCGATGCCTTGGTACACTCTTCTTCCAACCGTCTCCGAGCACATGATCGAAAGTGGTTGGACCAAATGTTACTCCAGAATAGGCGAAGTCAGCTGGTTCCTCTACTTTCTTTCCATCGCTGTCTACCTTGTTCTAGTCGAGTTTGGTATTTATTGGATGCACAGAGAGCTTCATGACATCAAGCCTCTTTACAAATATCTCCATGCCACCCATCATATCTACAACAAGCAGAACACACTCTCTCCCTTTGCCGGTAAAGTATATATTTTAATTTCTTAATACTTTAGTCATGTCAAAGATTGGTAGCATCCAGATTCTTACCAGTTTTTGGTTTTGTTTCAGGGCTTGCGTTTCACCCACTAGACGGGATACTGCAGGCAGTACCGCACGTGGTAGCTCTGTTTATAGTGCCGATTCATTTCACAACACATCTAGGTCTCTTGTTCATGGAAGCGATATGGACAGCGAACATCCATGACTGCATCCACGGTAACATTTGGCCTGTGATGGGTGCAGGGTACCATACGATACACCACACTACTTACAAGCATAACTATGGTCATTATACTATATGGATGGATTGGATGTTTGGCTCTCTTAGAGACCCTCTCTTACAAGAAGATGACAACAAAGCTGAGTGAGAATGTCCGTTTGTGTTTTTGCTTGCTTGTTCAAAGTTTCAACCTTTTTACTTATTCGTCATGTGAGTGTCTCTGACAAACTTTCCAGTTATTTTTGGTTTAGAGACAATGACTGCACATTTGGTGTTTAGTTTACATTCAGAGACAGCTCTTCATTCTTTACACTTGTAAGGTTAGGTAAGGTTGCTGAAGATATAAGAAAGATCTTTTTTTAATCAACAAACAAGAAAAGCACCAAAAGAGAATAAAAAGAAGAAAAAGGAAACATTCAAAAATTCAAACAAAAACACAACAGCTGAAGAAAATTAAAGGGCTAAACTTGACATAATTGGAACCCAATCAGTGACCTAGGCTGCAACTGGATTGACCATTTTTGGAATGGAATGCTTTGGAATGATCAATTCCATTAATTCCATAAAAAAATTTACCATTTAACATGAATGGAATGGAATGCTCATTCCATCAATTCCAAAAAAATCTAATCAAAATACAAAGCAAAACATTCCAAAACAATTTTGATAAGGAACAAATGGAATGAATCCATTCCATTTTTCTACTGCATTCCATTCATCTTATTCCATTCCTTTCTATTCCATGTATTCATTTCTTGTTTTACCAGTTACAGCTCTAAACAGTATACATACAAATGTATTCATTCATCATCAATGCATCAAAACGCGTGCTTTCTCTGTTTCATCCGCCATGGAACTATATAGATAGGGGATTACACCTTTGCCACTAACCCACGTTTTCTTCATCAGCATCAAAGCAACGAATCGATCAGCGTCAGGTAAAAACTCCTCCTTTTTTTTAACAGAAGACGAACAGAGTCAGGTAAATTTTGTTCTCCAGTTTCAGTTTTAAAAAATCTTTCTTTTGCATCATATCCATGGAGGGGGAATAAAGGTTGTTCCTTTCACATGTGTTTTTGTTTTTGTTGTTGTGTAGACATATATAAGTATTTATTTTTCTCCCACTTGTGTAGATTAGATTGTCCCCACAGAGTCACTGTGTATGGCTCCTTCAATTACTGCCAGTTCCTGTCTTCTTTTTTTTCTTCCTCCAGCGAGATCTTCTTTTTTTTTTATTTTTCCTCTTCTTCTTCTTCAGCTAACTACTTTCTGGGGCTTTTTAAACTCCTTCTACGATGCCTTTTCCTCGTTTTCTGAATTTTGGGGGGCTTTTTAAGGTTTGTTGTTTCTTGCCAATGATTTTTGGGAAAAGTTTTTAAATTGGAGTATCTCACTTCAAATTGATGCCTTCCTTCAAATGTTATATCTCGTTATAGATTGTTAGGTTTGCAAGAGTCTCAATTAAACTTTCTAATTTGCAATAGTACTATCAAGTGAGTGAGTGAGTGACTCTTATTTTTCAGATTCGTTTTTGGTGATGACAATCTACTTTAACCATGGTTTTGTTTAATCACTTGGCCTCAAGTTATAAATGATTCCTCTCTCTCTCTCTCATATTTTCTCTTGTGGTTCTGTTTTTAGAGTTGTTTGTAGATAAGTGATATCATTTGGTGGATACTTTAGTTTCCAGCTTGAACATGGGGATTGTTATTGTAGTAAGTGGTCAACGTAGAAGAATTGATTTTTTTTGGCTGATCAGAAGAAAACCAATTAGTTATGGTGGCAATGACTGATTTAGCAATTGATGCAGGCTTGTTTAGTGATGAGTTAGGTTGATTTTTAGACATTCATCACAGTATTGAGTACCGTTCGTAACTGCATGTGTGTAGCATATACCAGTTAACAATATAAACTGACTCTCCAACCAAGTCCTCTTCTAGCATGTAGATATTATTGTTTCTGTTGAGTTAAAGTGCACATGCTCAGGAAAGTGTAGGAATGTTTCTTGAATTTTTGGGGTGTTTTTCTTTGTCTTTCCCTTGCAAAACTTTTTACCGGGAAGAGTTTGTGATTCCTGGGATGATCTTAGGCTGTCACAAACCGGGGACCCGAGGTTTCAGGAACTGCTGATAATTGGGTCTCACCATCTGACATTCCACTCATAGAACCTTATAGTAAAGAGGTACCTCTTATTGTATTTGTCTCTTGGTCTTGTCCATGTCAAACGTCCTTGTTGATGAATTTAATTCAAGACAACACTTGTTTACGTAGCTCAGTTGTGGTAGACCGCTTAATTTTATGCTACAAGTAGCTTTTCTATTGAGTCCATGTTGCTATTTTTACACAACACACGTATCTTTATTGCTTACATTGTTTGTTATCCAAGCATATTATGCTATTAATGTCATATTTTTATGTCTCTGAGCAGCACAAGATGAGGGAAGCACAACTAGGCGCGCACACGGTGAGGTCCCACGGAATGACTCTTGCAAGGACTCACATGCACGACTGGATCATACTCGTACTACTCGTTATACTCGAGTGCATACTCCTTATAATCCACCCGTTTTATCGCTTTGTCAGTAAAGATATGATGACTGATCTTAGCTTCCCTCTAAAGAGTAACACCGTACCAATCTGGACTGTCCCGGTAATTAACCTTCCATGAAACCCAACTTCTGACATGTTTCACAATTAAAACCATTTATTTCTTCTAAAATGACAGATCTATGCAATGCTGTTGCCATTGGTGATCTTCATAGCTATCTACTTCCGTAGAAGAGACGTATACGATCTTCACCACGCGGTGCTAGGTCTGTTATACTCTGTTCTGGTGACGGCGGTGCTTACGGATTCGATAAAGAACGCAGTTGGTAGACCACGCCCTGACTTCTTCTGGCGTTGTTTTCCTGATGGCAAAGCTGTAAGTGTTTTTACTATTGTGTGTGTTTTTTAGTTCATGTTCTGTCTCTTGAGTTTTGTTTTTTTGTTTTTGCTTCTCAGGTTTACGATAGCCTTGGAGATGTGATATGTCATGGTGATAAAAGTGTCATAAGGGAAGGGCACAAAAGCTTCCCAAGCGGACACACCTCTTGTAAGACAACACAAAGCCTAATGTTTATTATTTATTTTTTTCTTGAGAAATTTTTGACAAAAGATTGTTTGTTTTTTTTGGCTTTTGTTAGGGTCTTTTGCGGGTCTAGGATTCTTGTCGCTGTATTTATCAGGGAAGATTCAAGCGTTTGATGGTAAAGGCCACGTTGCGAAGCTATGCATTGTCATACTCCCTTTGCTAGTTGCAGCTCTTGTCGGTATTTCCCGTGTAGATGACTATTGGCATCACTGGCAAGACGTCTTTGCTGGAGGCTTGCTAGGTTTGCTTGTTTTCACTCTCTACACATACTTGTTTCCCTTTAAACATCATAGAAACTTATACCATCGTCTACAGGTCTCGTGGTGTCTACGTTCTGTTATCTTCAATTCTTTCCACCACCTTATCACACCGAAGGTAAACAAAAAGAATTGAGGATTCAATTTACAGGCTGCTTGTGAATTTATGATGAAATTTTTTGATATGTTTTTGAAGCGTGGGGGCCATATGCTTACTTCCAAGTGTTGGAGGCGGCAAGAGCGCAAGCGCAAGCAGCAGAGAATGGAGTGGCTCAGGGAGGTAACGGTGAAGAGGAAGACGGAGGGTTTATGGGTTTACATTTGGTGGATAATCCGAGTATGAGGAGAGAAGATGAAGATGTAGAAGCTGGTAGAGTGCCTAGAGGCTGAGATGTGAAGAGCCCCTGAAGCTGGTTTGGTCACTGCTTAGGACACTTTCTCTTGTTCTGTTCTGTAGATTCTTTGTTTGGTTTGGTTTGGTTCTAACTGGTTAGACCCCGGTTTATTAAATAATGTTTATTGATTTTCTCTTGCTCTGTTGGGATTAATTAAGCCGTTATATGTTGACTCGGATCCTAATCAAAGTTCAATACTCAAAACGTTCAAAGATATATTTACATCGAAATGATGTTTATTAATACAAAACGTTTCCTACAAAACAAAGAAATAAAATGTAGTTGTTTTTTTAAGAAAAATTAACAAGAAATGTTATTATATTGATAATCTCTAATAAAATATTGCATTATATGTTCTTTTTTTTAGAAACATCCTTGCAATTAGTTTTGTAACGTTTGATTTTCAGAGTTATTGGCATGTCAACACTTCGTGGCAAGTAAACATGAATAAGCCAACTTTCTTAATCAACCCGATTTGTTTGTTTATAAACGGCACGGCATGCATGCGTTACAGAACTTTATTTATGCCTGAAACGATCAGGTTAAGAGTATCTTAATTCTTAACCCAATCACAATCCATGCGTTTTTTTGTTTATTGTAACAATAAATTATTGTGCCTGCATTTAAATAGTAACGTGCATGCATTTGTATATGCCTAATTATTTTTAATTATGATTAACTTTATTATTGATTGTACGAAAGTGATACTAAATGAAACATTTAAACGTGAATGCAAGCGAAAATAAATGATATTTCACGTGATTTGTTTTTATCTTTGCATTAGTTTTCACTTAGTTATAAAATTGCATTGCTTTTATAGTCATCGAGTTAACGGTAAATGCTCTATTTGAAACATCAATAGAGACCTTAATAACTTAAGCACTAATGCATTATAACAGTATTTTTTTAACTTTGAAAAGTGCAAGAAATCTCATATCATTAATGTCGATTTTACTTGATATACATTATTTACAGCGGCAATATTGTACTGATAAACTTCTTATTGAATTACAATTACAAGCAAAAGAAATTGTCGGTTACGGTTAATTAATTATATAAATATATATTTATTTAGACAGCCCATGTTCATAATTTCTTTAATAATAAAAGACTGTTGGCATGTCACACATTGTTGTGTATTATTAAGCAAATAACCAGTGACATAATTTTCATGATTATTAGATAATAATACTTACTAATTAGTTACTATTATATCTAAGGATGCCATGTTTAACACATCTTTTGTCAACTCTCTATATATTTTAATTTTTTTGGTAAAATCAACTCTATATTTATTTATAAGATAGTCTCCTCTCCTCGCATCACACACATGCAAAAGAGAAAGAAAAAGAGTGTAGAGATCTAGAGAGAGATGACTATGACTCTTCCCTTGAATTCGACGAAGACGACGCCAATGAAGCAGAATCCGGTGGTGGCGGTATCTTCTTCGCCGTCTCTTTTCTTGGGTCCGAGTTTTCCTCGCCGTCTTCGAGTTTCATGCGTTGCCACAAGCCCTAGGTATGTTTTTTCAGATCTTTACTTCTTTTCAATGGTTAGTTTGGTGTGGTATATGTTTGACTCATTGGATTTTTTTTTCAAAAAATGGGATGAAAGATCGATGCTTAGTAATTCTATGAATGATATGTATATATATTGTCTACTTGGCTATTAATAATTAAATAAACAAAATTTTGGCATTTCATGTAATACTTAAATTCAAGAGATAGCTATAAATATTAAAACTATACCTCAAAATAAGTTTTTCCATAAACCCTCTTTACATGTATTAGAAATCTTACCGAGAAATAGCATGCATGTAGTTTGGTGAAGTCATTGTATTCCGAGAAATCGCATGCATGCAGTTTGGTAAGTCGGGGTTGAGTTTTTTTATGATTGGATTTGGATATTAAATGCTCGCAAACGAATATATGAGCTGTAATATATAGGACACAAGACCTGATCAAAATATAACAATGTTGTAACGATTTAAAATGTTATAGAAAAACAAGTGAACAAACACACAAGAAGACGTTTCGACCCATCAAAGAGGTACCAAACCAAATAACCCACACAATAACACAAGAGAAGCTTGAGATCTTCAAATCAATGGAGAATTGGGCACAAGAAAACTTACTGTCTTACCTCAAACCCGTCGAAACTTCATGGCAACCACAAGACCTTTTGCCTCAGACCAATGACGAAGACCAATTCTACGAGCAAGTGAAAGAGCTAAGAGATCGAACAAGAGAGATTCCCGACGATTACTTTGTAGTTCTTGTCGGAGATATGATCACCGAAGAAGCATTGCCAACTTATCAAACGACTTTGAATACACTCGACGGTGTCAAGGATGAGACCGGCGGGAGTTTGACGCCGTGGGCGGTTTGGGTTAGAGCGTGGACGGCAGAGGAAAACCGACACGGTGATTTGTTGAATAAGTATCTCTATCTATCTGGTCGTGTTGATATGCAACATGTTGAAAGAACTATTCAATATCTGATCGGATCTGGCATGGTACGTTTTGATCTCATACTATATCTATATGCATGGTCTTTTTTTATCAAAATGAAAATGATTTTCACTTAATTCATATCGAGCTGGTTAAATTTAAATAGTTTCTTTTCTAGTCAGAATCGGTTTCAGTTACAGGCAGTGTTTTGGAAACCAGACAGGTTGGACCGTGACTCGCTCTTTTAACCGGTTGCCGATTGTGCTAAAACTAAATTTTAGTTAAACCGATAAATCTAATAAAAAAACAGTCAAACTTGTTAAAACTGTGACCGGTTCAATGTTATAACCAGATTATCAATTTTTTTAAAGAATTCATAAAATTTTCTTATTGTTTTTTGATATATATTTAAATAATTTAATTTTCATTATATTTTATATTATTTTGAAGTTTTTATTTTATTTTCATATTATTTTTAGATTCTTACAATGATATAAAAAATTATTTATACATATATAAATAGTTACTTAACTTTAAATTAAATTAAATTAAATTTTAAACCCGGTTTGACCGACTATCTATAATGTCGAATCAATGTCGTCCGGTTTATTTCCACACGGTTTAAGTAAGGTTTGGCATTCAAATTCTGCAATAACATAAATTCTGAGCCCAAAATGTAAATTATACTTTTATGTGATCAAAACTTATAATTATACAATTGTTTTTCAGGACTCAAAATTTGAAAACAACCCTTACAATGGCTTCATTTACACGTCTTTCCAAGAGAGAGCGACTTTCATCTCCCACGCCAACACGGCGAAGCTAGCCACTACCTACGGCGACACCACTCTCGCCAAGATCTGCGGCACAATCGCAGCTGACGAGAAGCGGCACGAGACAGCTTACACACGGATCGTCGAGAAGCTCTTCGAGATCGATCCTGATGGGACCGTACAGGCTCTAGCGAGCATGATGAGGAAGCGAATCACGATGCCGGCTCATCTGATGCACGATGGTCGCGACGACAATCTGTTCGACCATTACGGTGCGGTGGCGCAACGAATAGGAGTTTATACGGCGATGGATTACGCCGGGATATTGGAGTTTTTGCTGCGGCGGTGGAAGGTGGAGAGCTTAGGAGTGGGTTTGACCGGCGAAGGAAGGAGAGCACAGGAGTATCTGTGTAGCTTGCCGCAGAGGATCACGAGGTTAGAGGAAAGGGCTAACGATAGAGTGAAACTTGGGTCGAGGCCTTCTGTTGCCTTCAGCTGGATCTACGGGAGAGAAGTCGGATTATAAGAGACAGTTAGCTAGAGAGTGTTGTGTTAGTGAAGTTATGTTAAGAGTGGCATGTTTGTAATAAAATGTAACCATAATAAACGAACTTAATGAAGAAAAATGTTGATATTGACTGTTAATAGAATGTTGCATTAGAGAAGATATGTCATGGAAATGTTTGATGTTGTTCACCTCAGACATAGTGGACAAATATATATAACAACTTAGCAACAAAATTGTAAATATTTCCTTAATAGATCTAGCTATGATCACGATTCTATTAAATTAATGTTCAAGCACACACACATAAAAGCAAGAAGCATCCCTAGTTTTTTTTTTTGTAACACAAACTTCATTAGCTAGAACTTAAATCCCCAAAGGGTACAAAACAGAGTTTTCAGAAAACAGAGCATGTTTTGCCAATACATCGGCCTCACTGTTCCTACTACGAGGAATCCAAATAAAAGAACAGAATTTAAAAGAAACATCACAATGGAGGATATCCGCAACTATTCCATACAGTTCCGGAGGTGCCGACTGCGGCTTGAGCGCTGCTACCAGTTGAGTAGAGTCAGACTCGAAGATAACCTGCTGGATTCCCAACTCTTTACACTTCATAATCGCAGCTCGAAGGGCCAAGCCCTCAGCACTAAGCGGAGATCTGACTGATCTCGATGCGGTTTCAAACTGAACCTTACTACCTGTATGCTTCATAACCCAGCCGAATCCTGCTGTATTCGAATCACCCCTCCACGCCGCATCGACCGCAACTACTGTAGTTCCTTCCGGTAGCCTCAGAGGAAGGGGTATTGCCTTCTTACGTGGTGTCACCTTTTCCTGGGCCAGGAACCATTCTCGGGCCATAACCACCGCCTTGGTAATAGTTTCTTCCGGGGTTGATGTCTTGTTATTGAAAATCAGGTTATTCCTGGCTATCCAGATCGCCCATAAAATCCATGGGACCAATGAGCCAGCTTGTAGGCCGACTGGGGGAAGTGAGACTACTCTACAAAGGTCGGGCCACAACTCTGCCAAATCTACCAATCCTCTAAGGTCAAAGCCTGTGCTAAGCGGAGCCAATTCCCAAACCTTCTTAGCAAAACCGCAATGAAGAAGAAGATGATTCGTAGATTCAATCTCATTGCATCTTTTGCAGTGTTGATCAACGTTAATATGGCGTGCCACCAGTCTCTCTCCTACTGCTAGAGCTCCTTGAAAGATCTTCCATAGGAAGAGCTTAACCTTTGGCGCCACTGGTAGCCTCCACACATCTCTATGCCAGTTACTCAGAGCTGAGTTAGCAAACTGGCCATCATCACATTCTTCCAGGGCGGCGTAGTAACCTGACTTAGTAGTGAAAGCGCCAGATTTTGTCTTCAGCCAAACCAGCTTATCCGGAGCCCCGGTAGAACTCGGTTTAATGAGCTTGATTCTCTTCTCATCAAAGGGGATCCATCGTTGAATAGCTTCGCTGTCCCATTCCCGCGTGTTTGGAATGAAAAGGTCTGACACTAGAAGGGATAAGTTGTCTTCATTTGCTGGTCCCATTGGTCGTTCCTGTTGGGTGAGACTCAGCCATGCATCGTCCCAAACTCTAACTGAAGCACCGTCACCAATCACCCAACCCGCATGCTTAAGCGCCAAATTTCTCCCTACCAGGATCCCATGCCACCCGTGAGAGACCGATGAAGCTTGTTGCACTGTAAGGAAGCTTTCCTCATGACAATATTTGCCAAACAAAACTCTACTGAGCAGGCAAGAGGGGTTATTGATGAGCCGCCAGCTAAGCTTGGCCAGGAAGGCATCATTAAAACATTCAAAGTCTCTCACCCCCAGTCCACCCAGAGATTTAGGTTGTTTCATTTTGTCCCACGACACCCAAGCCATCTTCTTATTCCCATCCGGTCCATCCCACCAAAAGCGGGTGAGGGCCGATTGGATTCTTCTAATCAGTGATGCAGGAAGCTTGAAGCATGTCATGGAGTATGAAGGAATGGGTGAGAGGACACTCTGTAGCATCGTTAACTTTCCAGCGGTAGAGAGTTTCCGATTAGCCCAGCTCTTTGCCTTTTGTTCAATTCTACTAACTATTGAGTTGAAGAGATCTTTCTTTTTGCGCCCAAAGTGCTCGGGGAGGCCGAGATACTTGCCAACTCCTCCCTCACCATGAATTTGCAATATGCCTGCAACCCTTTCTTTCAGCGCATCCGGAGTTAGCTTGGAGTAGGTTACCGAAGATTTTGCTACATTTATGGACTGGCCGGAAGCTGCTTCATATTTTTGCCAAATCTCCTTGAGGGCTAAACTGCTGGTCTCAGTTGCTCGAACGAAAAACATAGTATCGTCCGCAAAAAGTAGATGGTTTACTTGAGGACACCCTCGCGCAACCCGGATTCCTTTTAGACGACCATTTGCTTGGGCTTTGTTACATAGTCCCGAGAGAACTTCACTACACAATATGAAGATGTATGGTGAGAGTGGGTCTCCTTGCCGGATTCCCCTACTCGGTTTAACTCTTCCTCTAGGCGAGCCGTTGATGAGGAAGGCGTATGTAACTGAAGTCACGCAAGCCATGATCAAAGTAACCCATCGGCGATGAAACCCCAATCTCAGCAGAACCTGCTCAATAAAGTTCCACTCTAATCTATCATAGGCTTTGCTCATGTCGGTCTTGACCGCCATTGAGCATCTCTTCTCAGCGTCAGAAGTCTTCAGATAATGCAAAACCTCATGCGTGATTAAGACATTATCTGAGATGGCTCTACCGGCAACAAAAGCGGACTGGTTTTCTGAGACAATAGATGGAAGCAGTGGCTGCAGCCTCTTGGATAGCAGCTTAGAAATAATCTTGTAGTATACATTGCACAGGGCTATCGGTCGATAGTCAGCCACTGATTTCGGAGACTGTATCTTCGGTATCAATCGGATAAAGGTCTCATTTACTCTGTTCGGGAGAGAACCAGTAGCAAAGAACGCTTGTATCTCCTCCACAATTTCCTTTCCAATGGAATCCCAATTGGAATGGAAGAAACTAGCTGAGAACCCATCGGGTCCGGGCGCTTTGTCGGAGTGAATCGAGAAGACTGCATCCTTTATCTCTTGCGCCGTGGGGGGGGCTAATCAGTTGCTCATTCTCAGGATCAGAGATAATTGGTTGGAGTGCTTCCTCGACTATTTCTCTGCTGTCTCCGAGGCCAGTAGTGAATAATGTCTGGAAATAATTCACTATAGCTTTGCTGATTTTGTCCTCCGTGTAAACCAACTCTCCTGAAGCATCCTCGAGAACAGAGAAGGCATTGATCCGCTTACGATTTCTGGTAATAGCATGAAAGAAGCCTGAGTTTCTATCTCCCAATCGGAGCCACAGTAAGCGACTTCTCTGTTTCCAATACTCTTCTTCTTTCCTGTAGGCTTCTTGCAGTTCAGAGGTGATTTTCTGGATGAGGTTTGTATCATTTGCCATGTCCGTTTCGGCTGCTTCCAGAGCCTCCTTCATCTTATCGATAGCAAGTCTACTGTTACGTTGTTGCTTCTTACTCCAGTAGGAGATTGCGCTTCGGGTAAGAGCTATACGCTGGGTGACAGACTTATTACGAGCTTCCCTCCACGTGGTTTTGATCAGTTCCTGAACTTCAGGGTTATCTCGCAGTCGTCGATCAAAACGAAAGACGCCCCTTCTCCGCTTCTTCTCAGGTTCGAAAATGGAGGCAATAGGTTTATGATCACTTCCTCCGTATGTAAGATACACGCTTCTGGCTGTAGGGAAGCGCTCTGCCCAATTGGAGTTGGCAGCAGCTCTATCAAGCCTACATCGGACCAAGTAATCACCTCGCTGCCCTCGCCAAGAGAGAGGATCCCCCGAGTACTGCAGATCATATAGGTCTCCTTCTGAGTAAAAGGTTCGAAGATCATTGTAGGAGCTTTCAGGTCTTTGAAGTCCCCCCTCTTTCTCAGTTTCATTTAAAATGTCATTGAAATCTCCTGTAATGAACCAGGGGGCATCTCTAGCATCTGATACTGATATCAAATATGTCCACAACTCGCGGCGCTTAATATAGTCAGTGTCAGCATACACAAACGAGGAGAAGAAGCTCTTGCCCTCATATTCCACTACCGTATCGATCAGGTTAGCATTTGCTTCAATGACTTCCACTTTTACTCTTTCCTTCCAGAGTAAAGCTAAACCTCCCGCACCATGCCCCATTGGGGAAACGATCTCAAAAAAATCAAAGCCTAGCTGCTCAAGTTTCTTCATTACAAACTCATTGGGATTTTTTGTTTCAGAGAGAAAGAGGATATCCGGATCAATATCACGCTTGATATCCTTCAGATGTTGGACCGTCGAGGGATTCCCTAACCCTCGAACGTTCCAACTTACAATTTTCAAGGACCGAGAGTTGACGGATTGTGAAAATCCATCTTCCTCTTGCGGGCTGGTGGAATGAGATTGCAGAGGGGTTGGTTATCTGAGCTTCGCGTTCCTGATCTTTGCGGTTCTTCCCTGCGAGAAGCTTTACCCACTGCCCCCGTACCACCGCTGCCACGGGCTGTACTCAGCTTTCTTCTAGCCAAAGGTGGTTTGGTCTGATGGGTCTTCCTCTTCTTTGAGCAGGAGCCCTGGAGCATTTTTGGACTACTCTGAATTCTTCTTGGCCCTGGTGGTCTACCAGGTTTGCGTTTTAAGATCGGTTCTGCCATCTCAGGTGGAGCAGTCTCTATCGAGGGCCCGAGCCGTTGGAGAGCCGGAACCCGGGGGCTTACAGTAGTTGGTTCCTCTAAAGGGGTCAACTCATGGCTAGCTAACTCCGCCAGGAGCATATTAGTAGCTGCTACCTCCACCTCCCCTTCTTCTTCTGCTAGTCTAAATCTCTCTTGACGCGCCGCTCTTTCGGTAGGATCAACACAATTGGTGTACTTTGTCATGACATCTCTAACTTCTTCCATAGCTCCCTCAAGGGCTTCGTGAGGGATTTGTTGCAGTAACTGAGGTGATCCCTCCTGAAGGGGAACCCCCCTAGCAGGAGTCTCATTTACACTCCTTGAAGAGCTTGATCTTTCCAGTCTTTGAGTTTCTCCCATAGCTTGTTGTTTCCTCTCTGTTCTTGGGCTGGCCTCCCTCTGCTCCTTAGAGTATAAATTTTCTTTATTGGGGGGGGGGGATTTTGGGGAGTTGCCCCTGATTACTTCTCTATACTCCATCTGCCTTTTCTTTGCTGTACCTCTAGAGAGGGGAGTCTCTCCTCTGTCCCTAGGTGCATCATAGCGGGATCTTTTGTAGGCTGGAGGTTCTCTGTGGTAACCACCACTTAGTCTATCTTTCAGGAAATCCCGAGGTCTTTTGTACGTCTGATGCGAAGTAGTGTCATGGGTGACATCTCTTCTTCTCTCGTAGTGTGGCGGGATATTTTGGGATCTAGAGGAGACCCTGTTGTTAGAGGTTTCCCTATCGCTCCCCATATGGTGGTTCACTGAGGATTGAATTGGTGGTGGATCTTTTTCCGCAAGTTGGCGTGCTGCTTCCGCTCTCTTCTGAGCTTTGAGTTCCAGACAGTCTCTGAGTTCGTGATCCAGACGACCGCAGACAGTGCAATGTTTCTCTAGTTTTTCATAAACTAGAGTGGCCGTGACCTCTTCTTCCTCCGAGAATTCCACTACAGTTTGTTTGATGAGTGGGAGCCGACCATTGATGTGGACTTTCATTCGGAATACAAGAGACGTAATCTCCGCTGTATCATAGATTCCAATGTTTTCTCCAATGGTACGTATCGTCGCCTCTGTCCACAAATGGACAGGGATTCCTTGGACCTTAATCCAGAATGGTATTAAAGATGGGAAGTCTGGTGATGTAGTTGGCTGCCATCTCTCAAGGATAATCATCCATTTAGCATAGTGGAAAGGTCGCTGCTCCAAAACCGCTAAGAGATCTGACTCCAGAGCAAACTGAAATTGGAAAGACCTTGGCCAAGGTCCGAGCCCACTGGTTTCACCTCTGTCTTCCAATGTTCAGTGAAAAAAGGGATGAGAGACCAGACTTTCTGGACTGAAGGATTGGTGACTTTGCCTATGATGGTGAGAGTATGCTTCTTGAGTAAGGCAGAGTTATCCGACGCCGGAATCTTAACTCTGGCTGTTCGCGGGGCCTGGTAGGGTTCCAATTGTAAACCCTTACCCTTATCTACAGCTGGTAAGCGTCTATGAGCCATGGTTTCAGGTTTGTAGGATACTGTGAGTATTACTATCAGAACTAGTAGCCACCAGTAAGGGAGATAGTAACTGGGGAGAGCTTTCCTAATCTGCAGACAGCTTGAGGATTAGGGTCTTTCCTTCTTCATCAGTTAAGCCCTTCTAGCAGGCATGGGTAGCCGGAGAGGTGGACGGAGACGGTCCCTCCGACCATGTCGGGGGAGTGAACCCGGCGGAAAGGTCTGCACGCTCAAATGGAGAGTTGAAATATCCACTGGATATTTCCAAAAGCAGAAAGAATTTGAAAAAGATTTCTGGTTTGCAGGAAAAAGATACTAAACCCGGAAAGAAACCGCTAGATAAACCGAGATTGCTACAAAGGTCAACTTGCTATGGACCGTTCTTGGTAAGTGTGCCTGGGAGAGAAAGTTTCTCGCACACCATGGTCAAGAAGCATCCCTAGTTGTTTCAATAAAATGAGAAGAAAGATCAATGATATTTTCTCTAGTAAATTAAGCACAATTTTTCTCTATAGATATCGTTTTTGAGATAACCGACTATGCTTAGGTTATTTGTTTTTGCTACAAACTTAATAGTATTAAATGGGTTCCAATACTCGTTTTTGTTTTGTTTTAAGGGTTCCAAACTTCCAGTACTCGCTGTGAAGCCATACAAAACTTGAATCGTGATCGTAAGCTCAATGCTATACAAGAAGTGACATTCGAAAATGAATTATTGATAAATCGTCATTAATTAGATAAAATCAAATATCATGATAATATGACATAACAAAAACACGTGATAGGTTCCCTAAAATATCCTTTAAATGTAACAACTCGTCGGCAGTTCCACCGTACTTGGTTATCTTTACAACCTTCAAAGGACATGACAGAAGGAAAGAATATTCCGACAAGCAGACGTGTGGAGGTTGCTGAGAAGAAAGGCAACACATACTCATGGAATTTTCTCTTCCAGAAGAAGACTACAACAAACTGAAACTGATCATCTAGAAAGTGTCTTTTGATAATAAGCTCTGAAGTCTTGTCAGTAGTTGTGGTTCGTGTTTGTTTGTGCTCAGAAGACATTTTGTTGCCTTGTCAATGCTGGACTGAAGTACTCGATGCTGTAAAAAAGCGAAGTACAAAAGGCTGAAGTATCTTTTTCTTTTAATGAGTTGATGTATTGTGACATCGACACTCCTCTATATTCCAATAACTCTCTCGCCCATCGTATATCAACTCTCTGGACTCTAAAATGTTCCTCTTTGCCACCACGGCTATTCACCCTCTTAAGACATCATATCAAAATCCATCTATTTCACTATCTTTTGAAACATGCAAATTGGATTGTGAACATGTTTCTAAGACAGTATCAGACCACAGTCCTCTGCTGGCTAGATATAAGACTTTTCCCCCGAGCACCACCGAAGGGAAAGACACTTCAAGCTATGAATATACAACATATTTTGAAGTTCAACAAAATTTCGGAGATGTATATAAATAGTCAAAAGTAAATATGCAAAATAACTAAATAATACCCAAAACATCAGAAGTATTTTTAATATATATTGATTCTGCATCTAAATATTCAAACTAAACATGTGTTATGTTAAGTTATACAAAATTCAAATTTATGTATCTATATTATTAAAAGGGAAGCAGTCTTTAAAAATATACTTATAAAATGTTGTTGGACCGTTTCCTTTTTTTATTTTTTGGTATTCCTTATATATTATATGTTATCCCTATTTAATCTCACTTTGTTATCAGTAAAATAAATATTATTAATTGGACTTTGGACGTTTAACTTAAAAAGGATAATTTAACTTTTGTTACAGAAAAAAAAATTTAACCAAATTAACTTTAGACCCATTTTTTTTACAAAATCCCAAATTATGAAGACCATTTTATACATAAATACATATAAATGTAACATTATTTAAATTGTATGTATTTCTAATAATAAAATATCTGTCACAAACTGATTTTTTTTTTAAAAAAAATTGATAATAGTTTGATAGAAAATTAAAAAAGGAAAAAAAAAATAATACTTGCTTCACTATTTTGGTAGATTGATAATTAATATATTTATAAATAAACTTAACAATATTTGTTAAAAGAAATTTCTTATACAAGTCAAATATATATTAATATATCAAAAATTTATAAAACAAAAAACAAATTATATTTTTCTCAGTGGGTTAATAACGGTCTTTTGATTTTCAGATACTTTTACTATATTCATTTTATTATATTCTATTCCACTATATATGAGTTACTAGATCTTACGGTTCGACCACAAGTCTGATTCGGATATGAAAACTCAATGAAAATATTGTACCGGACTGAAATAATAATAATAGAATAGCTTTTAAATATTTTAGATATCTAATAATAAATATAAATTCATTTAATATTTGAGTTTACGGTCACCAAAATAATAATAATAGAACATGTTATCAAATTTTGAAAAAATTTAAAAATTTAAAAATTATTTAAACATGTTATCCAAATCCAAACTAAACTCTCAAAGATATGAACTGACGCAAAACTAAAGTTATAAATACTCAGAGTTGGACTTGATGCTTTAATGCACTTTATAAGAAGATTATCATGACACTAAGCAGGGTGAACAACACAAAAGTATGCGTAAATGGTTTTAAAGATGCACATTGGGCTACCTAGGAAAACTAATTTTATAAGGCCCATTGGTTAAAACCTATTAACAGCCCAGTTAGGGTGATAAACATCATCAACCATGAGCACAAAAAGCTATTTAAACTCTTGGTTTGAAACCGCCTCATGAACACGAAGCTCTGTAAGCAAGCTGTAAAGTAAACCTTTCCACCACCAGCGTCAAGCGTTCTTCGTCGTCGTGATTATCTGGTACGCTTCAATGTGTTAACCTTCTGCGAATTTGTGGGACTGGCTTTGCTTTCCCGAGAAAGTATGTTTAGCTTTTAGTGAGAGCTGTAATCCATTTAGGGTGTGATCTGCTTAACATTTTTATGAATTTACCACAGGTGAGACCATATATCTACCCAAATCGAAGATCAAACCCTGATTAGCCGATCATGACGCTGAATTTGAGATCCGTAATTGCCCAGGTAGATCGATAATCTGGCTTTGAGTATTCCTTTATCTGATTTTTTTTTGCTTGATTGGGTCTGGACGCAGGCACATCGAAGTTGGAGATCGGTTGCGCCTCGCTGCAACTTCTCGTCATCTACTCGTGGTAAGATTCTCTGATTTTGATTGGACATAGATGGTTGGTGGTGGTGGGTTTAGATATGTTTGTATTTGGAATGTAGAGTCAAAAAACGGACAAGGAAAAAGAGCTGTGTGTACTATCTTCATAATTCGAGGTCTAGCAATGGGTGTGGGATATGTCATAGGTATTAATGATTATGAACGAGTTTATTCTCTGAAATTGAAATATCCCTCGAGTTACAGCTTCTTTGGTTTCTTTTTTGTTTTTTGTATTAAGGGGAGGTTTATTGGCACGATTGGGTCCAAGAGGTAAAAGCATAATCATTAAACATTATGTGAACGACAGTTGATTGCTAGTATTCATATTTGATCATCTTGTGTGTTTCAGAACCAGAGGAAGTATGATGAAAACATTGAATACTTTGAACGTTCCGAGAAGATGTGGGCTCAGTTTGCGGCGGAAGATCGACTGAGGTCACGAGCTGCTCTAGTGTCTGATCGAAAGTACTAAACTATCTCTCCAAGATGTTTGTATAGAATAAGGAATAAACTATCTGTAACTTGCCTCTAGAAGAGGAAATGTTTTTGGTCAGGAATTGAGCCGTCTTTGGGATTATTCCACCTGTGGCTTCTAAAGCAATTGCTGGTCCAAACCAAATAGATTTTTTTTTCAGGACTCGGGCTATGACCCCGACAGTGTTCAATGCTTAGGAACGGGACATTTTTCGGATCGGTTCGGTTCGGATAATGTCGGGTTCAGATCGGGTTTCTATTTTTTTTTATAAAACCTGAAGTGAGACCATATTACAAATAACTCGGGTTTAAAACTCCCAAAAAACGAAAAAGATCCCGAAAACCCGAGTTAAATCCAGGAAAACCCAAAAACTATTAGGTTATTCGTGTAGTTTGGTTTTTTAAAGATATTTTTATTTATAAAGTATATTTTATATATATTAAAATTTAAAATAATTAATATCTTAAAATATTCAAAAAATATTCGGTTATCCATTCGGTCTTCAGTTCAGTCCAGTTCTGTTTTGGTTTTTTGTATTTAGAGATATAGAAAATCGTTCGGGGTTTTTTCTAATTTTTGAACCGGTTTTGGTCTTGGTTTTTTCAGTTCGGCTCGGTTCGGATTTTGGATAGTATGCCCATGAGTAATTTTAGCTTTACCCCTTTCGAGAGAGAAGAAGCAAAACCTAAATTCCTGATCATGCCGCCGAGTAATCTGAGAGCCGTCGTTGCGCAGATGTACCGGGGTGGGTCTCGCAACTTATCCTCATCGCCTCTTGGTAGTACGCATCAAATTTGTTTATGAGTCGGTTTCTGATTTATGAATATATATATATATATATATAATATGTTTTTCGTTTGTGATCTCAGGAGAGGCTACGAGGGGTTTGAAGAGTAGAGATTCATCTTTGGTGCCAAGGAAGAAGAATCCTTCTGTTCTCCCATGGGTGGTGGCTGGTTATACAGTTAGCTTTGTTCGGAGTAATGCTTCGTATATCTTCTTTTTCATTACTTACAATACATACTTGTGATTGCTTCTTTTTCCATACCTCAGGTAGGATGAATTTACGTCGACGCCAGCGGATGTTGGATAAACAGATAGAATCAAACAATTTGCTACGTGAACAGGTAATTGTTTTTGTCCTTTATCTTTTTCGTTGTTTTGAGAGAAACTATTGGAGTTTGGTTATCTATTTTCTCTGTAGTCTAGATAAGTTTGTAACTTAGGAGTCAAGTTTAGAGCGTAGATACTCCTTCAGTCTCTCTGTTCGAGTTAATATATGTGTGAGATCTTCATTCATATCAAGCTATCAATACACAGAAATTTCCAGAGTCTCTCTGTTTCTCTTTAGAAAAACCACAAACGATACTTGCATATATATTCTTACATCTGTGTGTGTTTTTTTTTCAGGTGATGAAGGCGGATTCACTCTAATTCTATGCGGGGATTCTCTAATGAAATAAGATCTTGTGAGCAGTATGTGTTTTGGATGCTCATGTTGTCAAACCTTTATGTTTTTTTTTTCTTTTTAATGGGTTTGTATTATTATTACATCAACACTCCTCTATTTTCAACAACTGATTTGTCTTTTCAGTGCCGGACTCTTCTATTTTCAACAACTGATTTGTCTTTTCAGTGCCGGTCATCAATAAACCTTGTTTTTGGTACTTTTTTTCTTTCTCTTCTTCGCCATTATAATCATGCTACAAAACTTGAGAACAAGAACAAGAAAAGCACACAATTGCTTCAGGTTCGACATTACAAGGAAAACGCCATAATAGCATAATAATAGTCTCCCATATATTATAAAAACCAAATTCATACAAAGCACGATAAACACAAACACACTTGCTTGACAAGGAGATTACCTCTACTTCTCAAGACCTTATTCATATTATATTAAGAAGCAAAAACAGAAAAGCTCAAAAGTAGTTTTGGATAATAAAAGTTCTGCTAGATTCCCTCGTCCTTCTCGTCCTCGCTGCTGCAACTACTATTGTTGCTGCTCCACTCACACTTCAACGTAGACCTAGGCGACCCACAGTACTTGCCTAGCTTCTCAAACGTCTGATACATCACCATTCCACTCTCTTCTCCCAAAGACTCAAACGTCCTCTCTCTGCATCCATAATCATCCAAGTCCACACTGATCTCAGGCTTGTAAGCATTCACTCCAACGCTCGAGTGCACCGCCACAGAGAATTGCTTCGGCTCAAAGCAAGACAGGACCCTCGTCACCAGCTGGCTCAGGTCGATAGTGTTGAAGTCATAACCCACAGCTTCGAAGCTAGCGTAGCTAAACCCATCCTCGGGGGTCACGTGGATAGTGGAGATCGCATCTCCTTCGATGGAGTTCATAGAGTAGCCACACGGCTCGAACTCAAAGTCGCAGATATGGGACTTAGGGAGGATCTTTCTGATTCCAGAGTTGTCAGTCATTGTTCCCGTCTCGCCATTCTTGTAGAAGACAGATGCTTTCTCCCTGTCTAGACCAGTCATGCACATCTCGAGCGTGTAGACATTATTGTTGTCACTGAAGGACTGAGCAGAAGCGGCGTAGACATGCCATTTCTTAGTCTCGTCATCGTTACCCATCAAGTAGGCGACGCTGTTCAAGCCGAGCTTAGTAAAGTGACCATCAAGAACAGAGACTTCTTCCGAGAAGCTTCTGTGAGGAAAAGGCTGCCCCCCGGGGCAGAGGAAGGAGCCACGAGTGTACTTAACAGATTTCACACTCAGAGAGAGCTCACCGGCCAGCTCAAGAAGCGGCGGGATGGAGAGGAGGAGCTTGGTGGTGCCGCAAGTCTTGATGATGACTTTGTAAGGGTAGACAAAGAAGCTTGACTCAGAGAGGACGTAAGAGTCCAAATGATCGTTGGAGAGAGAGGAAACGATCTCGCAGGCAGCGGGAGTGAGTATTTGGTCAAGCTGGGACCTGGTCAGAGCACGGAGACCAAGTCCCTTGGTATCTTGGAAGATGCTTGGCTCGAGGAAAGAGACCTCGAGGCGCTTCTCGTAGCCTTCGAAGCCGATTGCGGATAAGGCCATTGTAGGAGGAGAGAACGATTGGTTTGGGGAACCAAGCAGAAACGGAGCTTAGAAGAAAGTAAAATTGTAAACTGGAAAAATAAGGAAAAGCGATAACTAATATTAGGAGACTCGGTGCACGCTACAACTCAGGATGGCCTCTTAGCGCACTGCAAAGAAAGTAAAAAAAATGTTAAGAAACTTTAATGAATGAGGAAGAGTAGTAAAATGATGGGGAAGACGAAGGTTTACGTTGGAGTAGACAGAAGATTTGAATTTCTTGATTCCACCGTTGGGGCGAACGTCTTCAATGCTGTAACCGAGGGGAGCTTCGTAAAATAAGGAACTACTAGACGACGACTTTTTATTACCACCTTTCGATTCCATCATAAGCTCATTCACGCGTTCTGTCATTACAAGACCAAACAAAACCATATGTGTTAGGTAAAGAGTAACCACGCTCAACAGAGAAACTCATCAATGTTATTACAAGACTAAAAACATATGGTTAAATAAAGAGGAGGAACAGAGATTCAATGTTCAAAGTTTGTGTTTTTTTTTAATTTACGGATCTCGAATAAAACATGAGACGTTAAGCATATCGGTTAATCAGATGGCACATGATTGTAAAATGTTTCATCAGATCTACAACTATGATGAACCTCTAAGATTACGGCTAATCATTAAAATGTAAAAATTATGAAATTAGATCAAGCAATAACGAATATCAATATCAATCTCCATCAGAATTATCAATCGCTTATACAAAATCATATGATACTGTATAGATCAATTAAAAACTTACATATATTATATGAGTTTAGATAAAGATCACGAATTGCAAAATCCCTCCTTTCCAGATATCAAACGAAACCCTCAAAAACCTGAAATTCGAAACAATCGTTAAGAAAACAATTCCATCAAAACGAACAATCAGAGCTACGAAAGAGATATTAATTGAATGAAATAGATCTATAGATCAAAAGAGATCAAAAGCTCACCAGATCAAGATGATTCAGGAAACCGAAAGACTTTGAACAATAAAAACTCTTGAGACGATATCGAAGAGATAAAAAGAGAAAAGCCTAATTTGAGAGAAACGCTTGTGAATGATTTGGTAATAATGAGGCAATGAAGAAGCGTTTTCTGAAGAGACAAGGAGGACAGAGATCGTCCTTTATATAACGACTGTCCTAAAGTTACGCGCCACGTGATTTACGATTTTACCCTTATAACTTAATAAGAAAGGTTTTCGCGTTAAAAATGCGTTAACCTCTCTCCTTGACCCTTTATTTTCAAACGATTTACTAAAATTACTTCTAAACCCCTTTTTAATATGTGGAAACGGTAGGTGCTTGACTACTTATTTGTTTTAAATTGCTTTTTTCCTGCTACCACTAGGATAATTATTTAATTCCTTAAACATTCTTTTTGGACATGCACTATATTTTTGGACAAATTATCTTTCGGCCGAGCAAAGATACGTGAACCGTTTGGGCGGATAGCTCGAAGTGAGCTGTCTGTCACGTAACTTGGGCTGACAGAATCAATTTCTATTATTTTTTCCTCTTACCTGCACCGCTAAATGACAAAACGACCCCTCCCGTGACTCACTCATGACTCAGGAGCCCATTTGTCAACAAAAGTACAACATAAAAATATAATTCTGTAAAAAGTAAATTCAATTAACATTTGACTTTTACGTAATTATTCTAGTCAAAAGTTAACCCAATCAACATAATTATGCGACAACTCTAGTCAAAAATAATTAAAACTTTTTCTATGATGAGAGTTCTTTCTACAAACACAAGTCACTATCTATAAATGGCTGGACGGATCATATACCTTCTTTACCAAGATATTGCAAGAAAGGAATCAGAGCGTTTCTGATAAGAATTCCCCCCCCCCCCCCCCACCCCACCCCTAATTTGACCAATACGATATAAAAAGAATATATTCTAACAAAAAAGATAAAGAATGAGTAAAGAACTGAAACTGTTGACAAGAAAAAAAAAAAAGAAAACTCAAATCCTTGTGTATGGGTACAGGTTATTAGCCAAACTCGGTTTCTTATGGTTGAACCGGTTTGGCAATTATCTTCTCATAATCCACTTCCAGTTCTTCCAAACGCACATACATGGGATGAATAAATCATTTTTTTGCTACAACTGGTACTTACCTCACACAAGCAAGAATTAACAACATTAGTGTCTCCATTGTTCACTTAGTAGTTAGAAGTAAAGATAAAACTATCCATCAAGCTAATCATGTCCCCAAATCAGCCCATTTATATCCAATGGGCTATTGTGTCTTACTTTTCTATTGGATAGTCCAATAACCGCTAGAGTCGTCATAATATTTTTTTTTTTTCCGTCAAAATTGTTTGGAGCTTTTGCGAGCTCTTATCCTTTCAATTGAAACAGCAGCCAGCTTCAAGACGATAACTTTTTCCAATTCCATCTCCAATTCAATCTTCCCACAAGCATGAAGCATCACGTTACGCTTGGTGGGCTTTCGTAAGATTTCGGTTTTTATTTCAAATGTTTCGCCCGATGAACAACGCATGATTCAGCTTCCCAGGAACGAGATTCAATGGCTACTACTTTCAATGTTCTCTGTACACATACATGGGATGATCGGTTTCATCTTAAAGTAGCTAATCCTCCGGATAGATTCAGCAGAACAGTGTACTCAAGGATTAGCGAGCTTAATGTTAGTGTCGCTCGGACAAAGAATCTGTCGTTTAGTTGCAAAAGACTTGGTCGGTTTTCTTGTAATAACGAGATTAAGCGACTAGTGAATAGTGATTATGGTGAAAACGGTACAAGCAAAGGAACGAGAAGAAGAAGGTTTTCTCTTAGGCTTCGACCTAGGCTACGTTTACTGAGCATGAGACTTGGCAGATTCGATCTCAGAGCGTCACTGGAAGACTTCAGATTGTTTTTGAGAAAGAACATCAAAAGAGTGATCTTATCCACCGGCGTGGCGGTTATCTTCGGACTTTGTTATCTGTTCTTGAGGCTAACCGCTGTTCCCTCTCCATCCATTGTCCCTTACTCAGACTTCGTCACGAATCTTCGAGGCGGTTCTGTCTCTAAGGTTTTGCTCGAAGAAGGTTCTCGTCGAATCTATTACAACACTGCTGAGGAGAATGTTGAGGTTGTTGAAGATGTTACGAAAGACGTTGGAAAGGTTCGAGCTTTGGCTCCTGTGTGGAAGTACGTGACGAGGAAAGTAGATCACGATGAGAAGTTTCTTCTTGGTTTGATGAGGGAGAAAGGGATTACTTATAGCTCAGCTCCTCAATCTGCGTTGAAGTCAATGAGAACTGTTTTGTTAACTATCATCACTCTATGGATTCCTTTAACTCCTCTCATGTGGCTTCTCTATCGGCAGCTCTCAGCATCTAACAGCCCTGCGAAGAAACGACGGTCTAAAAATCCCACTGTTGGATTCGATGACGTGGAGGGCGTTGATTCTGCTAAAGACGAGCTCGTTGAGGTAATAATAAGATTCAGTTAATTCAACTTTCTAGGCTTAGTTTATGATGTTCTGTCTTGATTTTGTAGATAGTGTCATGTCTTCAAGGAAGTATAAACTACAAGAAGCTAGGAGCAAGATTACCTAGAGGCGTGCTTTTGGTCGGTCCACCAGGGACTGGTAAGACCTTGTTGGCTCGAGCTGTAGCCGGAGAGGCTGGAGTTCCCTTCTTCTCTGTTTCCGCTAGCGAGTTTGTTGAAATGTTTGTCGGAAGAGGCGCTGCGCGAATCAGAGATCTCTTCAGTGCAGCCAGAAAGAACTCACCTTCCATTATATTCATCGATGAGCTCGATGCGGTTGGTGGAAAACGCGGTAGAAGTTTCAACGATGAGCGTGACCAGACGCTAAACCAAGTAATGAATCAAACCTTTAAAAACAATTTAATTAACTAGTTGCCATTTGCTGAGATGGTTCTTTCCCTTTTTGTAGTTGCTTACTGAGATGGATGGATTCGAGTCAGACATAAAAGTGATTGTAATCGCAGCAACTAACCGACCAGAAGCATTAGACCCTGCTCTATGTCGGCCAGGAAGATTCTCGAGGAAAGTTGTGGTTGCAGAACCGGACCAAGAAGGACGTAGGAAAATCTTGGCCGTACATTTGAGAGACGTTCCTCTAGAAGAAGATGCGTTTCTCATATGTGATCTGGTTGCGTCTCTGACTCCCGGATTCGTAGGTGCTGATCTCGCCAATATCGTCAATGAAGCTGCATTGCTCGCTGCTCGTAGAGGTTAGCCTTTTGGTTCGTATAATATTGTTGCTTCCCGGGTGTGTTAAAAGAGATGATTGTTTTTTCAGGCGGGGAAGCTGTGGCAAGGGAGGATATAATGGAAGCTATAGAGAGGGCGAAGTATGGGATCAATGATAAGGAAGTGAAGACGAGGACGTTGGGAAATGAGCTCAGCAAGCTGTTCCCATGGATGCCTTCTTTGGCTGGGAGGAACGGACCTGATCAAGACGGTTTACAAGGACCCTTAGGTTATCGATCTCTTAGCTAAACCAAACCGGTTAGAGAGCAAATCCACTGATAAGAAGTCTCTTTGTATCTGAATTTTGTTGAAATGTACGTTTTTGTATGCGTTCCTATCTCTGTTTAGTGTTTACAAAGCGTTTTTGATTAAACAAGTCAAATACAAACCTATTATTTAACATAATGCTGTTAATACGTCGTCGTTTCGAGAACGTATTGTAAACATTTACATGACGTCGTCGTTTTCGAAGATTCCCCTATAAAAAGAGAAATGGACTAAACAAAAACCCAGAAAGGTCGTCGAATCGAAATCTCTCCGGCGAGAATAACGATCGCATTCGATGGCGGAAGGCGGCGATGATCCACAGCGATTGAAGAAGATTGCGGCGGCAGCTTACGAGTACGATAACGATTCTCGATGGGTGGATTACTGGTCTAATATCCTAATCCCTCCTCACATGGCTAGTCGCCCCGAGGTCGTCGAGCACTACAAGCGTAAATTCTACCAACGCTACGTGGTCCGTACTCTCTTTTACACTCTTGAATTTGCGTTTACGGTCTTTGTAGTGTGAGTTCGAGTTTGATTAGTGTGAGCTACTTATTTTGGGAGAGGTTTTGTGAACTTTGAATCTTAGGGTTTAACGTGTGTTGCAGTTACTCGATTTAAAATTTAGATGTTCAATATTTTGAATGTATTTTTCTCGACTTGTTTGCTGAATATGGAGTGCTTTATACTGCTATGGTATTTTTTTTTTGTAGGATCCTGATCTTGTTGTGGAGCCTATGGCTAGTTCATCTTCTTCGTCGCAATCTGCAAGACCATCTGCATCTACCAATGCAAATGAACAAGCTCGTTCACGAAACTCTGGTGGACTTTTTTCTCTTTTCTGGTTTAGTCAACTTTCATCAGTTTATGCTAATATGAGATTGAGTTTACTGACTACACTCTTGTGTATCAGGATCTGTTCCGAGAACCACTGGGCCATCTGCTACTTCAGGTGTGAGTTCAGGGCGGTGGGATCAGCAGACTATTCAGTTTTCTGTCAATGCTTGGGTAATATTCTGTTTTCCCTATTGCAGTTTCTTGTTCTTGGTGCAACTGTGCAAGTGAAAATATTTTAATTTATCAGCATCACTCCTTATGCAGTGAACTCCAGACTTTTGTGTACCTTCTTCTTAAATCACAAGTGTACATTTTTATTAGACTTAGTTTTTATAAAAGAGTTTAGCTTTTTATTAGGGCTCTGAGTTTTGGGATTACTTTTATTTTCTGCTGTTGAATCCTTTACGTGGACATTTTATTAGATGTTGTGTGGTGTTCTGTCTTTTTGTTCTCATGTCTTGATGTGCTTGTTATACTCAGATATGAACTAATCAAAGACTAAAGCATTTTTTCTGGTATACTTCACCTGGATATTTTTTCCGCGTCTTAGTCGTTTTCATCTTTCGCAGGTTTTCGTTATAGCTGTGCTGGCAGTGTTACCTCTAGTGCCAAAGAACCTCTCTAATAGGGCTTATCGTCTATCTTTCATGGGAACTGCATGCTCATCTCTTTATTCCTTGTACTCTCTTTATGGGGTAAACCATCTTACTACTCTCTAGGGACCAGTCATTCATTATCTTCTCTTTGTAAGCTTGACTTTTGTTATCTGCAGAGGCCAAGTGCATGGAATATGCAAGGGATGCAAGTTTATTTCCAATCAATTATGGGAGCAAAGGATTTCATCTATTTCATATACTGCCTCACATTTGTCACTTCACATCTCTGTCTCAAGTGTAAGAGTTGATTGAGTTTTTTTTAAGGCTGCTTTTCTTCAAGCTATAGACATTTTAATGATTAGTCTTCTTATCGATTTGTTGCAGTTGCTCTGATTCCCATCTTGTGTCGAGCCCTTGAACAATTAGCCAAATTCTTGAGGCGTAACTTCGCTCGCTCCACCATATACAGGTAGCTTGCTTCCTACTGATCAGCAGGTTTGATTGTAGAACTCGGTTTCATTTGTGAATTCTTACTGATGCTTACCTCTTGCTCTGTGTCCTGTTTTTGTAATGATTATCAGAAAGTACTTGGAAGATCCTTGCGTGTGGGTGGAGTCAAACACAACTACTCTTAACATCCTCTCATCGCAGGCTGAGATAGCTATCGGCTTCCTTCTGATTATCTCTCTGCTCTCGTAAATTCCTTGGAACCCTTTGGAATAAATTGAGTTCATATTTGCTGCTCTGGTTCGAACTGCATTTACTCGTTTTCACTCATCTGACCAAGGCTATCATTTTATTTACTGCAGATGGCAACGCAACATTATACAGACATTCATGTACTGGCAGGTACGTCTATTCAAATGTTTTTCTTGCTTTCCTTTTGGTTGGAGTCATCATATATCTCTATTGGCTCAACATCTCCAAGTAGAATTCATTGTTAAAACTTGATCAACGGACATATGAACATAAGCTTATAGCTACCCTTTTCATCATTATCTCCATGAGTTTGTTTTTTTTTGTTGGCAGCTATCGAAGCTAATGTATATGAGTGTTTTTTTTGTTGGCAGCTATTGAAGCTGATGTATCAAGCACCAGTAACAGCAGGATACCACCAGAGCACGTGGAGCAGAATCGGGAGGACGGTGAATCCCATTATCCAACGGTACGCTCCCTTCTTGAATACTCCGGTCACTGCCGTCCAGAGATGGTGGTTCAGGTGAAAAACCAACCGAAAAATGCAGAGGTGAAACCCCTTAAAACAAAAGAAGAAAAAGTTTCAGCTTTATTTTTCATTTCAACTTTCTGCGTAAAGTAGATTCTTCTCTTTTTGGGTTATGAAATATTATTGTTGCTAATGATTTTTTTACTCTCTTCTGGTTGTTAATTTAGATATATGTGACTTAATTCCCTTTTGCATAGGTGATCATTTTAAGATTTATAATTTTCCTACAAATCATATATGGCTCTATAAAAAATCGGGTTTATAGTGTAAGCAAATTTTTAGATATCATTTTAAGGATAATCAAAGATATTGGAAAATATAGTATATGTGCTCATAATTGATTGGTTGTTTGTAAATTAGTCTTCTGTTCGTAAAAGGGAAAATCTAAAATATTGTATGTGAAGAGGAGAAAAAAGAATCCAATAATAGGGAACAAAAGAGATGTCATCATTGATTTGGATTCTTCTCATGGTTGGTGCTCGTGCCACCGCTAAGTTTACCCATCACGTTCTAAGATGTGGATCTCGCGGTTCCATGTGGCGTCCATACACAACTATGCCAAACTTACAAGTGTTGAGACATCAAACACACAAAATGATTACCCATTACGTTTACGTTAGCAGCTACCATTATTCTTATCGCAATTATTGTATCACAAGTTGCTTAATATCAGCTCCAAAGTATGGCTAATAAGATTAACAAATCCATAGCTAATTAACAATGATATCTCTCACCAGAAAAAAATACAAAACAATTCACTAGGAAGTGATTAGAGTATTCCAATTAAAAATAGTCAATTAGGAAGATACGACGCCGTTTACAGGTATTGTATCTTTCCTCCTCGGTGACGAGGGAGCGCACATGCTTAAATAGCTTTTTCAAAAGTTTGAAATAATAAAGAAAAAACAGAACCTGGTCAATAATAAAAGGAAGCCAAGAAGGGGAGAGACAAACGAAGAGGAGAAACCAAACACGAGATCCAATATTTTTTCACGGCGGACATGCAATCATCTTCGGAGATTCACCATCATGAAAGATGCCGTCCAGTGTTTCCAACGGAGAATATTGGCCCAGCGGATTCCGACAAAGGAAAGGTTCGCCGTAGAGTGTTGAGGAAGTCATCGGCGCCTCAAATTTGCAGGCAGCAGTCGTTCGGTCGAGACATAGGCCATGCAGCGGCGGAAACTTATTTGATAACTCGTCTTAGCTTCGACCTTCTTGGTTATCTCGGGTACGTATTTCAATTTTCCCTCCCCCCCTCTCATGGATATATATATATATATATATAAGGTGGCGTCAGAGTACCTTGTGCGGCAGGGTATCGTTGTGATTGTAACTTGCTCAACAGGGAAACAAAATAAAAAATTATAGAAGAGATTACAATTAGTCCTTGAATTTTTATTAATGAGTTCTATTGTAATCTTTGTGACATGTTATGTAAGAAAGCTTGTGTTTTAAATGGTTGCAAGTTTTGATTCAGGGTAGGTTATCGGTGGATCACAAGATTACTTGCTCTTGCTTGTTATGCAATCCTCCTTATGCCTGGTTTTCTTCAAGGTGATCTTATCCTCTTTGTTAATAAATAGTGTTGAAGGATTTCTTTTTATTGATTATTAAGAAGCTGTTTGTTTATTGTACACTAAATTTAAATTAAACAAGTTTGTTTTGTTTTTTTTTGGCTTCTGCAGTTGCATATCATTATTTTTTCTCACCCCAAGTTAGGAGGAGTATTGTATATGGAGATCAACCCAGGAATAGGTAACTGAGCTTGTGTAACCAAGGATAATCTAGGCCTGCTCCCTTCACTTTCGTATCACAAATGATTGATGTGATCTAGATTTTTCTTTTTGGCAGGCTGGATTTGTACATACCGCCACCAACAAGTGCCGGCCTCAAGCCTGTTGTAGTTTTTGTGACTGGTGGAGCTTGGATTATCGGGTAATCCCACTCTCAATCATCTCTACTTAAATACGTTTTAGTACGTAATAATGCATAAATTTTCTTCTTGGTTAACTTTAATAGAACAGTAGGTTCCCTGAAGCTACATCTTTTTTCTTTTAAAGATAATGTCCAAATTGGTAGTTTCATACTTTGCATATCCTTTAGGTACAAAGCTTGGGGCTCTCTCTTGGGACTTCAGCTAGCAGAAAGGGATATCATTGTTGCATGTCTTGATTACAGGTAAAGCTTATTTAAAAAAAATCCCTACCCGTTTTAATGTAACTTTATCAACAAATATAAAATGTATCCAAACATCTCTGTGTCCAGAAACTTCCCTCAGGGAACAATTAGTGATATGGTAAGAGATGTTTCTCAAGGAATCTCATTTGTCTGCAATAACATCTCTGCCTTTGGAGGCGATCCTAATAGGTACTTGGGGTTATATTGGATTCTTTATCTTTCACAGACTCTGGTGATTAAACCATGTCTGCTTGTTTGTGTAGAATATATTTGATGGGGCAATCAGCTGGTGCACATATCTCATCTTGTGCTCTCATTGAACAAGCCATTAAAGAATCAAGAGGGGAAAGAATCTCATGGAGTGCTTCTCAGATAAAAGCTTACTTCGGTTTATCTGGCGGGTAAATTATTACTTGACTTAAACGTTACTTAACTACCATGAAGCTTAAATTTGTTTCACCATTTGAAAAACTTGGAACAGGTACAATCTCTTCAATATGGTCGAACACTTCCATAACAGAGGCCTGTATCGTTCTATTTTCCTTAGGTAATCCTGCTTAGGCACCATATGATTAAATTATAAGTACGACATTACTTATGGTTGTTCATTTGTTGATCAAAATTGAAGCATTATGGAAGGAGAAGAGTCATTTGAACAATACTCTCCTGGCATCAGATTGAAAGAGCCGAGAGTAAGGAAAGCTGCATCTCTCTTGACTCATATTGTACTTTTTCATGGATCTGAAGATTACTCCATCCCATGTGAAGCAAGGTTAGATCACCCGTCTACGAATCTGGACAATTTGCTAGTACTTCCTACTTAAAGTAGACAAATGTTTTTTTTTTTTTTTTTGCGTTTTGTAGCAAAACTTTTGCTGAGGCTCTTCAAGGTGTTGAAGTTAAAACAGACTTAATTATCTACAATGGTAAAACTCACACAGATCTATTTCTTCAGGTGAGCAAAATACTACATAGTTCAGTGTACTTGTAAAACAAACATGTATAGAACAACAAAGTAATGGGATTACCACTTTTTTTTGTTTTTGCATTGCAAAGGATCCTTTGAGAGGAGGTAAAGACGAGCTGTTTGATCATATAGTCTCCATGATACACGCCAATGACAGTGACGGTTTGAGTAAAGATGCGGTTGCGCCACCGAGAAGACGGCTTGTGCCTGAGATTTTGCTTAAACTGGCTGGTAAGGTCAGCCCTTTCTGAACATGAAGACTAATGTTCGATATGTTTGTTGTAACTTCTTGTTCTGTTTTGCCTTCTTCTTCTTCAATTTGTTTATTTATTTGACTAAAAGTATATGTAAAAAAACTTGCACATGTAAATATGATTTGAATTATCGCCTCTCTTTTCCCAAGCTACGTCTTTTAACTCTGGACACCAAAACAATATGGATCCAAAAGAGTCGAAACTGAAGCAAGTTTACTACTCAGATGATCAGAATATCATATATTCAACCATGTACAGATTAATTCACACTGCCTTCTTCTTTTGCTTGCTTCTGCTCTGCAATATGGTGGCGAACTCTCAAAGATTTACTTCTCATATCCTCTATCATCATCTCTGTCTCATCCACTATGTGTTTCCTCAGGTGTACTTTCATGTATTCAAACCAGTCTCCTAGTGTCATCTTCTCTAAATCTACCTTCTCTACCTTCTTTTCATTCCTGGATCCCTCCTCAGCCTTCTCTTCTGATGTCTCAGTTACAGCCTCATCTCTGTTACAGTCTCTTTCCTTGTCAATTGCATCTTGTAAGTTCTCTGCCTCTCCAAATTCTCCAACACTACAGTTCATGTCCTCTTCTCCTACTACTTTGCTCTTCCTTAACTCGATCTCCACCTCCTCTACTCTCTCATCTTCTTCAACATCCTCATTTCTAGCTTCCATCTCTTCTACAACGCTCTCCGACTGCTTCTGCTCCGTTTTCTTCTTCTTCGCACGGCTTTTCTTCGCTTGGTTCAGAACCATCTCCAACTCCAGAAAATAATCTCCACCAATCGCTTCCTTCTTGCTCCTTGTAGCCCTTGAAGGTCTTCTCATCTCCTCAATAACAGTATCCTCACACTTTACATTCTCTTCTAACACCAAACATTCTTTTCTAATCTGCCTGCTCCTTGTCCCTCTCTTCATCGCTGAGACTTCCACTCCCTTTGGCGTATCCTCAATCTCCAATTTGATTGGATTCAAACCAAAATTCTCCACATCCTCAGTGCTCTTCTTACCTCTCTTATCCCTAGAGTTACCCTTCTTCTCCACCGCAACACCTTCCTCCTCCTCCTCCTTCGTAACCGCCACTTTCTTTTCGTTCTTCCGAGGCCTACCAACCCTGCGCGTCGGTTTCTCCTGAACCGGATCCGGATCCGGATCAGGAAGGCGCCTGTTATTCCTCCTCGGCCTCGGGGGAATCTTATGCTCCTCCTCCTCCACCTGAACATCAGTCGCAAAGTTCACTACAATGGAAGTACACTCACCTAGCTTGATCACGTCTCCGTGGCAGAGAGTAACGGGAGTATCGGAATCGAGAGGTTCCGAGTTCAGTATTGTGCCGTTGGAGGATCCAAGGTCGTGGACTATCCAGTTCTCGGAATCGGAGACGATTCTGAGGTGTTTCGTGGAGACTCCGGCGTCTTTAACGGCGATTTCGTTACCGCGAACGATTCGGCCGATACGGATAGTGGATCCGGGCTTGTACTCTAGAGATTCGCCGTCTCTTGGTCCCTGGACGAACGCGAGCTTCAACAATGGCGGAACCATCGTCTCTGTGAAGATTCAAACTGAATTTGAAAATTCGAATTTGTCAACGATCGAGCGGAAACGAAATGCTGAAATGCGAAAAACCACTCTCAAGCCCAGTGGGCTTTTTTCGTAATAGCGCAATAGGCTTTACTGTTTCGGTTTTCAGTTCAGTTCAGAACAGTATAATTCGTTTTTAGATTAAAAATGGATAATTCCGATAAAACTTAATAGTTTAAATGAAAATTATTCGGATAATTCAGTTCTTTAGAATAATTCAAACAATTTTCAATATTTTAGATAAAAAAATCAGGTAATCAGAGTTTTTCGGGTAGTGTGGTGTATAAATAATGTTTTTAGAATCGTTGAAACTAAATATAACTAATATTTTTTGGTATATAAATTGTATTTCAAAAATTCGAATACCCATTCGGTTATCAATTTGGTTTCGGTTTTTTGATTATCAGTTTGGTTTCGATTTTTCGGTTCTAAAAATATAAAAAATATAAGAACAGTTCGGTAATTTGTGAACTTTGGTTTGCTTTTGGATTTGGGTTTTTCGGTCCAGTTCCGGATCGGTTTTCGGCTTATATGCCCGGCCTAGATATATGTCGACAAAAATAGATGGCCTTTTGATAAATAGACCACATAGTATTTAAAATTTTGAGAAACGACCCAATTAAAACAAAAGTAACAATTTGAACCAAAATAATTAAAAACTTACAAATCATAACGTTGGCCACAGTAATTTCACACAGTAAGCAACACAGTCGGTGTGAAAAATATTATTGAAGGAGAGAAACGGAGAGTGAAACATCATCATTACATGTTGGATTTGGATTGTCTTGCGATCTTGAACCACTCGGTGTGGAAAGAACCTTCAACATCAGTCCTTTCATAAGTATGAGCACCAAAGTAATCTCTCTGAGCTTGTACAAGGTTCGCCGGCAGCCTCTCTCTCCTGTAAGAATCGAAGTACGCCAGACTCGCAGACATACCAGGAGTGCTAATACCCGAGTTGATGCTCAAGCAGACCACTCTCCTCCAAGCCGACTGCCTCTCGATGATCTCTTTCGCAAACTCGGGATCCACCAAGAGGTTAGCCAGCTCTGCGTTCCTGTCGTAAGCTTGCTTGATCCTGTCTAAGAAGATTGCTCTGATGATGCACCCTCCTTTCCAGATCCTCGCCAGCTCGCCTAGCTTAAGGCCCCACCCTTTCTCCATGCTCTTGGCGCGGATTAGGTTCATCCCTTGCGCGTAGCTGCAGATTTTCGACGCGTAGAGAGCCTTCCTCACGTCGTCGATGAGCTGCTTCTTGTCAACGGTTTGGTCGGTTAATACATCGCCAAAACCACCTTCTTTAAAGACCTTAGCGGCTTGCACACGCTCATCCTTTAGCCCGCTGAGGAACCTCGCGTCGAGAGAGGATTCAATGGTGGGAGAAGGAACAGAGAGCTCGGCGGCTTGCTGCACAGTCCATTTCCCGGTACCTTTCATTCCCGTTTTGTCCAAAACCTTTATGTAAAAATAATTAGTCAGTTTAGTATGCTGAACCGACCGGTTTAATACTCTGTTATTGGTTTAATAGTTTGTTGACCAAATACCTTGTCAACCAAATGCCCATCTCCCTTATCGTCCTTGATCCCGAAGATATCCGCTGTGATCTCCACCAAGAAACTCTCGAGCTCACCTTTGTTCCACTCGGTGAAGACACTATGAAGCTCCTCGTTCGTTAACTTACCAACGGATTTCAAGACATCATAAGCTTCTGCGATAAGCTGCATGTCACCGTACTCGATTCCGTTGTGGACCATTTTAACAAAGTTCCCAGAGCCACCTTTGCCAATGTAAGTCACACAAGGACCACTGTCTCTAACCTGAGCCGCAACCTTGAGAACAATGTCTTCGATGTTCTTGTACGCTTCAAAGGACCCTCCAGGCATCAGAGATGGACCGTTACGAGCGCCTTCTTCGCCGCCGGAGACTCCCATTCCTAGGTAGAGGAAACCGTTCTCGGACACAGCTTTTTCTCTCCTCTCGGTGTTCTCGTACCACTCGTTGCCACCGTCGACGATGCAGTCACCTTTTTCGAGGTAAGCTGAGAGGGTCTTGATGGTCTGGTCGACGGGTGCACCGGCTTTGACGAGCATGATTATGACACGTGGTTTTTGAATGGAGTTGACGAAGGACTCGGGGTCGTGGAAGCCGTAGACGGGGAGGTTTCCTTCTTTCTTGGCTCGTTCGACGGTTTCGTCGACTTTGGAAGTTGTTCTGTTGTAGACGGAGATTGGGAAGCCTTTGGAAGCAATGTTGAGAGCTAGGTTCTGTCCCATCACAGCTAGTCCAGCTAAACCTATTCTTGTTGGTTGAACAGCCATTGTATTGTCTTCTTCTTCTTCTTCTTCTCTCTGCTGTTATAAAAAAAATGAAACTTACAGATCTCAAATCTAGAACAAAGAAGACACCTTAATAGATAATTAAACCAATCGATTCAACCAGGGATCAAAAATATCTAACAGATAATGGATACATGCAATTACAAAATCAATCAACACGAAGAAGATTATTACAGATCCAGAATAAAAAATTACGACTAAGCTCGAATAACAGATTACTATATATAACCAACATAGTGATCTACAAAAAATATTACAATGAGAAGATAAAGGGAGAGTGATCGGAGAAACAAACCTGTTTTATCCCGAAATTGATTTGAGTTTTTACTGGAAAGATCTAAAACACGTAAGAATTTCGGGGAGGCTGGTGATTTGTAAGGGAGATATATAGCAAATGAACGGGTCTGATTCGGACCAATTAGAAATTGAAGTATTGTCAAAATTGGCCACTCTGTGTTAGGTGAAGAGAGGTGGGTTGGTGGTGGTCGCAGGTCTTCTCTATTGGATCGTATTGTATAAATCAAAAATATTTTATTCTTTTCATACCTTGTTTATTTATATTTTTTTGTTAATTTGATCCTTATTTCACATATCAAATTTCCACTAATTCTCTAAAGTAATTAAATCATCATGATTATTGAAAAAGTAACATCATATAATGTGATTTTTTCTTAATTTGATCATTTTACATTACTTTTTTTGATTTTTTTTAAACCGAAAAGTCCCAAGTTTGATTTATTTATAAACATTTTGTAAATATATTTTAAACTATATTATTTATGTGAAAATTCTCTTAGTCAAATGGTTTGACTAAATGTTCATTAATGCTTCTACAGCATAAAGTCTGGATTTCGAATCCACGTGATAATAAAATCGATTCATGACTACATTCTCATCAATGAGTAAAACTAAGAATATTATGTAATTTGACAAAGACTTTGCAAGATAAGGCTTGAAGTTTTGACATGATTCATATAATAGAAATGGATATATACAACATGAATATTCATATCATAGTTACTAACTAAAAAAATTAGTTGGGTCACTAATTAAAATTCAATTTCGATCTTTTTGTCATTTTTAAAAGCCGAATAAACCAAATCAGATCGATCACCTATGGAGTGATGTTGCTACTAACAACTTTAGCATGTTTAGTTTTTGGAGATTGTAGTAGTGGACGTATATAACCATTGAAACATACAAAAAAAAATTGTGTAAGTGATTAAATGACATCTACGTAGAATTATTTTAACTCCCTCTTCAAAACTTAGAAACATACTAAACCTATTTTGCAAACAAGAAGATTTGTGATTTGTCATAGCGAATACATGCTTTAAATTTGTGTGAGATTTATTTTAACACTCAATTCAATTTTGTATAAGCATGGTTTATGATTGTATTTCCATCCTACATAATTTTAACACTCTATTCAAATATGGAGTGAGTGATTGTTATATTTAATAGGATCAATGAATCTATTAAAAATCTTAAAGCAATAAATACCAGAGGAACTGATCATTACATTTTTTTTGTGAGCCCAATAATAATAATAGGATCAATGTAGTTTGTTTTGAATTGCTTCAATTCTGAAAATCATAATGACAATATTTGAAAACTCCAATTGTTTAACATACTTTCTCATTTTCTATATAAAATAATTAGAAGGTATGATAAAGTAAACATTAAAGAGGTGGAAGACAAAAAGCTCTTAAGGAACACAAAAAATATTTATACATTTGTTACTAATGGTACTACATTTGTGCATTATGTAAGAAGTGAACTACATTAAAAATTTTGGAAAATGAAAAAGGATTCATTAATTATACACATTTGGCAACAATTTGAAACTCCACATATATATATATTCCAATTTACAATGATACTATTATTTTGATCAGCTTCAAATGGCAATAAAGAACATATATTAAATTTTTAGTGTATTTAACATTTTTTCAAAAAAACAATGTACTCTTTAGAAATCGGGTCCAGCTGCATATCCTTGAGATTCATCTCCATGCGAAGCATCTCTGCAATTCTCCAATTCATCGCTACGAGGCAAAACAATTGTATGGGCTTTGTGTACTCATCTCCTCTAGCTTTCACCCCAAAGAAATCTCTATCTTGAAAAAGCTTCAAGATCTCATTCGACTGCTCAGTCTTGAAATAGCCTTGGATGAGTGCTTGATGTGTCGGATAACTAAGCTTCTCATGCTTCTGTTTAGCTTCTGCGAGAATCTCTTGAGCTTGGTTCATAAGCTCTCGAGTAGCCTAACTGCTAATGACCATGGTGTATGTGTACACATCTTGTATACTGTGCTCTCAGTTTGTTTCAAAACCTCGATGGCTCCATCAGGATCCCCATTTCTTGAATACACATACACAACCACATTAAAGACCTCATTTCCAGGAGAAGATCCTCTCGAAATCATTTCCTTAAGCAATACTTTGCTCTCTTCAGCCTTTTTCTTTCTGGCGAGAGCTTTGACGAAACAAAAGATAAACCGAGGAGGAATGATCAGACCCTTATCCTTAGCTAAAGAGAAAAACCATAAAGCTAACTCCACTTCACCACTCTCAGGCATCTTCTCTATCGCCTTTTCAATAACCTCACTCTATCAAGTAGGCGAAGCTTCTCCCACCTTGAAATTGATTCCACAATTCCATCAAACTGAAGCTGGTAGAAAGGGTCTAGCCTTGGTTCTGCAGAGAAGAACCTCTTCGGAGAGAATCTGGATCCAACATCACCGGCACACAAACAAAACATGCTCCTCAAACCTCATAAACAAAATGTGATTCTAAAATCTCCTGTTCTGTTTTGCTCTTCAATCCATGACTACATTCTCATCAATGGGTAAAACTAAGAATATAATGTAACTTGACAAAGACTTGCAAGATAAGGCTTTATAGTTATGTCATAATTCAGATCATAGAAATGAATATTTACAACATGAACATTATCGCTATTGAGTTACTACTAACTGAAATTTAATTGGGTCACTAATTAAAATTGAATTTCAATCGGTTTGTCATCTTTAAAAACAAAGTAAACCAAATCGATCACTTATGGAGTGATGTTGCTACATGTATTGACGATCATAATTAGTTTCATTATATTAATTTGCTCTATAAATTTTTATCCAAAATAACCAAAACAAATCTATGAAAATAGTTTTAAAACTTTTTTTTTTGTTTGAAAAAGGCTAAACCTATGAAAATAATTATAGATAAGAAATAAGAAAAAATCACAGCAGATAGACAATTATAAAATGGGTAGAAACTCCTTAGTAATATACTAACACCTTGACATGTTCTAGTTTCTTTGAGATGGTAATAGTGGTCATATATGACCATTTGTTGAGGCATACAAAAAAAATCGTGGAAGTGATTAAATGACATCTACGTAGAATTATTTCAACTATATTTTTAGAACTTGAAACATACTAAACCTATTTTGGAAACAATGAGATTTGTGATTTGTCATAGTGAAGACATGCTTTAAATTTATGTGGGATTTATTTTAACACTGATCAATTCAATTTTGTATAAGCATGGTTTATGATTGGATTTCTATCCTATTCAATTTTAACACTTAATTCAAATATGGAGTGAGTGGTTGTTATATTTAAGAGGATCAATGAATTTATTAAAGATCTTAAAGCAATAAATACCAGAGGAACTTACCATTACATTTTGGAAAGACTCAGAACTAATAGATTTTCATTTTTAACAACTTCGCCATTAAAAACAAATGGAGTTTGTTTTGAATTCAATTCTGAAAATAGTAATGCCAATATTTGAAAACTCTAATTGCTTAACATACTTTCTCACTTTCTATATAAAATAACTGCGAGGTATGAGAAATTAAATATTAAAGTGATGGAAGAAAATATAAAGCTCTTAACGAAACACACAATTTTATATGGTAGTATACTTGTGCATTATGTATGAGGTGAACTACATTAAACATTTGGAAAATGAAGAAGATTCATTAATTATACACATTTGGCAACAAATTCAAACTCCTTATACATATGAATTCCAATTTACAACGATACTATTATTTTCATCAGCTAACAATAGCAATAAAGAGAGTAGAAATCACCTCTACTTCGAGTGTCCCTACAGCAACACCATCTGGACTTGGATCGTGAACCGCTGTGATCTCCATCTCTCGATCTCTTGGGAGGACACTATCCTCCAGCTACAATCACTAAGAGGAAACAAAGATTCCAAGCGTCTCTGTCTGCTAGCAACTCAAGCCACAATTTACTGGATCTGGTCGGAAAGAAACGCAAGACTTCACCACCAAGTTTTCAAGCCACCGGAGACCTTGATCACCACCATTGACAGGCAAATTAGAAATCGTCTACAGAGCTTCCGACATGCAAACTCCAGAGCTTCTTCAGCAATGACTCAACTATGGTTCCTCCGATCGTGATGAAAACGAGAAAGGCGCAACTGATCATCGTTCTCCGCCTTTTCAACCTCCTCTTCTAACTCTTGGGCCAGTTTGGGTTGTAGTTCCATTGATATGTGTTACTGAAATTTAAACACTGGGTCAAGCCTACTCTAAACTGAAGCCAATCAGGCTTGTATGGTTTTTGTTTCTTTTGCTAATTTATATTATGAAAGCCAGTTTACAAAAAAAAAAAAAAAAAAAAAAAACAATAGCAATAAAGAACATATATTAAATTTTTAGTGGATTTAACATTTTTCAGAGAAACAATGTACCCTTCAGAATCACGAAATTAACAACTCTCGGATTCGACGCATGATCATGAATTTTCTGGGTAAGGTTTGCTCCTTCTCGTTCCTTGGTTTCGAAAGTCGAAAGTTTGGTTTCGAAAGTTGAAAGCTTCGTTTTGAAAGTCAAAAAGATAATAATTATATGGGCCTAAGTTATAAACTGTTGACCCACTAGTCCGAGTTTTGTAAAATTTATCTGTTTGGTTTGGACTTAAAACTAATAAATCTCCCCACATTCATATTTGGCCCAATCTTTTGTTCGTTTTCTGATTTCTTATGCTATTTTTATGATTATCAAATTACTCCATCATCTCAATTTCTAATATATGGTGTTACGGGAAGATAGCGGTTCTCTTGGTGGGGCCTCTTGTCCAGGGCGGAGTCACCTTGACTGGATTGAAGGTGTGGAGCACACAGTGGCTCAGACCTGTGTGACGACGGAGACTCAGCGTTGAGGATAGTGGATCGGTTTGGAAGCTGATCTTCCATTGAGCTTTGGGTATGTTAGAAATAAAAGAATGAAGAATGTCTACAAACAAAAAAAAAGACAGGAGCCAATAGATGTTGAGAAAAAGAAGAAGATAGGAGCCAATAGACATGCGACACATACAATGTCCATATTAAGGTATGAGAGTTTTTTCTGCAACTTGTGAAGTAGAAAATGATGATAGCTACTTTAGTATTATTACTGTAGAAGCCAAATGTTAATCCCACTCCACGCGCCTCACCACTTAGACAACTTTATAATACTATTTCATTGGAATATATATACCAAAGTACCCATAACTACATTACACACATAAAGCATTTTGTAAAATCAAAATTTTGTATGCAGTACGTAGTAGAGTTATGCTATATCGATGTTTCAAAATTTTCTATGAAGTTAGGCAATGTATGTAAACATAAAAGAGTGGAAACACAATATCTAATTATTATCTACGTAATAGACATGAATTATAAACTTCATTTCTCTTGATTAGCAGCAACTCATTACAAACAATGGCGTCTCAGTGTGACACGCGGGTAGAAAAGAGAGTGTGAGATTTTTTTTCACTTTTTTGTGAAAGAGGGAGGACAGAGAAAGAGTAAAGAAGTAGAGAGAGAGAGAGAAAGACACACCAGATACATCACCAAACCCTAATGTTCTCTCACCCTCACAAATATCTTATCTTTATAGCTTTTATAGATTTACAGAAGCTTCCTTCAGATTCACAATCTCATCAAACACACACAAACCCTTTCAAAATGATCTAAAGAAGAAACAAGAACCCTTCTATACAATCAAATCATAACCAAACCAGAAAGCAAAAGTTTCCTCTTTTACTTTCTTCTTCTTGTTCTTGAGGAAACTAGGGTTTGATTTTATTCTCCAAAAGAAAACATCTTTCATCCAAAAAGAGCAAAACCCAACTCGTGTTTGTGTGTGTGTGTGTCTGAATATAGATAAACATTTACATACCCTAATAAGGTTACATATCAAAATGGGAAGGGGAAGAGTGGAGCTAAAGAGGATTGAGAACAAGATTAACAGACAAGTCACGTTTGCTAAGCGCAGGAACGGTTTGCTGAAAAAAGCTTATGAGCTTTCTGTTCTCTGCGATGCTGAGGTTTCTCTCATCGTCTTCTCCAACCGTGGCAAGCTCTACGAGTTCTGCAGCACCTCCAAGTACTTACTTATATACTCTTTTTATCTCTCTTTCTACACATGTGAAAATATTGTTGATAGATCTGTGTATAGATCTTTCATTTTTATAATCTTGTGACGTTTATCTTTCTTGATTTGTTGTTACTTTGGTTCTTGATTAGTTTTGACAAACTTGAGTTTCAGTTTTTAAATCTGATGTCTAAGGTTTTGGTTACAAATGGATAATTCAGTTTTGAATGATTGAATTTTGAGATCTGATCTCTTCTCATGTCATTTTTTTTTAGTAGATTTGAGATCTATAGGTTACAGAAGTGTCTTAATGATATACTAATATATCATTGTTTCTACACAGATATATATGTTCCGTTAGAGATTATTAAAGTAGTTAAAGATTCACAGGTTTCAATAAAATATAAAGATCCAACGTAGAATAATCTGTGGATCCATGCATTAACCAGTCTTACTTAACTTCATGCAGATATTTAAGCACCAAAGGAATTTAATTACATCTCTTTTCAATTATGCCAAAAGATCTTCTTCTTAACAATTTTTAATATATTTGCTAGTTTCTTAATTCAGCCCCAAAGTTAATAATTAATTAATAGTTTGTTCTTTATGCTTTGATCTTTCAGCATGCTCAAGACACTGGACAGGTACCAGAAGTGTAGCTACGGCTCAGTTGAAGTCAACAACAAACCTGCCAAAGAACTCGAGGTTTATATCTCTACCATCACTTAATTAACTAATTTTATTTGATATAATAACTAACACCAAAGCTAGAGAGCTTCAGAACTAAAGATTCTCAGACTGGAATAAACATATAGTTTTTTAGTTAGAGAGTCCAACATTAGTTTCTCTTTGCTTGGCATTTTTTCAGAATAGCTACAGAGAGTATTTAAAACTGAAAGGTAGATATGAAAATCTGCAACTTCAGCAGAGGTATGTATATGTATGCTCACATATAAACAACTTATCTATACATGTTATGTGTTTGAATTGATGAAAGTGTGTGTTTTGCTTCAGAAATCTACTTGGAGAGGATCTTGGACCTTTGAACTCAAAGGAGCTAGAGCAGCTTGAGCGTCAACTAGACGGCTCTCTGAAGCAAGTTCGCTGCATCAAGGTGATTTCATTACTCCATTGTATATCTACAGAACATACTTTAATTGGTTTTGTTGCGTGAGAAAAATGTCTGAAAATGCTTGTTTCGTGTATATAGACACAGTATATGCTTGACCAGCTCACTGACCTCCAAGGCAAAGAGCATATGTTGCTTGAAGCCAATAGAGCTTTGTCAATTAAGGTAGGATGCTTGTCTCTCTAGTTTCTGATAAGACATTTTATATAATCCACATTTATATGCGAGTCTGAATGTTACAAGTCTTTAACTACGTTATGTTGTACATTTTTTAGCTGGAAGACATGATCGGCATGAGGAGTCACCATGTAGGAGGGGCATGGGAAGGTGGTGATCAGCAAAATGTTGCCTATGGACATCATCAGACTCAACCTCAGGGACTATTCCAGTCTCTTGAATGTGATCCCACGTTGCAAATTGGGTAAAACCAAACAACTTCTCTTACCTTTTTACACATTAACTTTTAGGTGGTAAACCATTAACCGTTTGATAAAGCCTAACACTGTAGATTTGGTTTTAAAAACGCTTTGTTTGGTGTTAAGTTTCAGCTCTTGATAATGTCTAAGGAAGGAAAATCAATCCTGGAAAAACTTTTTAAAAATTTGAAGGCCTTGGGTTTCATATTCTGTAAAAATTAAAAAGTGTTTCTATTGTAGATTGTTAAACTATGTTTTTGTGGTGATGAGAACAGGTATAACCATCCAGTGTGTTCAGAGCAAATGGCTGTAACAACCCAGGGTCAGACCCAACCAGGAAACGGCTACATCCCTGGCTGGATGCTGTGAGTGATGCCTCTGATTTGATGATGAGAATAAGACGAATCTTTAAGCATTCAAGTGGATAGTTCTTGATGATGAAAATGAGATGATGGATTAAATTAGTATGGAATGAAATGAATTGTGTTTATGTATGCTGCATAAGACTTTTTTTATTTGTAGACATAAGTGGCTATACATAGCTGTGATAGCCTTAAACATCTCTCTTCTGTTGCAGGAGATGTATGTGCCTTTTGAAACCTTGCTTATGTATAAACGGATTGTAACGTATGAAATGTTAACATTAGCCATGTCTTATCTGGTTAACCACTTTATCACGTCTTTGTATAAAACAAAACGCGATTATATGCTAACAGGAACGACATAGACAGCTTGCAAAAGAGGCAAATAAACTCTCAAATTACAATGAGATTTCAACAGTTGACAATGCCACAGAGATCCAGCTTTTATTTCCAAGTCTTAAGTGTACAGAATAGATAGTTACAGTATCTGGATCTTGCTCAGACAGCACATATAATAAAGTACTATGTCCTGAAAAGTAAAATGATACAGAGAGTTTTGCTGAAGAATGGGCTTTCTAGTTTACTACATATTTTCAATTGTTTAAATGATACATGATAAATAGCATATAATCACTTCAAACAGTACTAAACTGTTCTAGAGTTTTGGGTTTGTGCTTTTTCAATATACTTCTTCCCCATCAGGATAGTCTTTATCAAGAAACTGCTCCCTGAAACACAACAATCCACATTGTAATCAGCTTTGAATGACTTGGATTCTTCCCAAGTTAAACCAAGTGTACTATATATGTAACAGAGAAGTTTGGTCCAAAAACACTATTACCTGAGTCTCTCACAGAGGCGGGCTAAAGCTTCGGAACCCATCCTGAATGCAACATCTTGAATCTCTGAAGCATTCGAGAGGTTCACACTATCTGCTAACTGAAACTCACATAGCTCCTTCAACGAGAACGCATCGGTTAAAACAGCTGAGTGACCACCTCCGGCTGCTAGCTTCCTCACTTGTCCCACACACCTTAAAACAACACCAAAGTTTCCCCTTAATCTAACCGAAAAATACCACAATGTCTGCATGACAAACAAACTTTATTGAGCTCATACCAGTCTACAGGTGAAGGGTACCAAGCATATGATGACTTCTCATTAGCCGCTTGACCATAGCTATTGTATCCCCATCCACAGATCCGTCCCTCTCTCATATAAACCAGAGTGTGCGAATGTCCACAAGCAACAAGCCTGACATCGGTAGGGATGACTAGAACCGGGACGTTCCGCAGAAGCATTTCGCTTCCACTAGAGACAGAAAACAAGAAACCAGACTGAGGACCAAGGCCTAGCTGTCCCGCTTGGCCACCACCCCAAGCGTAAAGCGCTCCTTCCAGAGATAAACCACAAGTGTGCACACCTCCACAAGCGACTTCTTTCATGGACACACCATCGAGACCAGCGACTCGCCTTGGTATCAACTCCTTGTCACCGGATTGAAGAGAAACATGGCCGAGTTGGCCCATGCTTCCTAGTCCCCAAGTGTAACTGCAACGAGAGATATAAGTGAGTAAGATAGCTGAAAGATAATTAACCAAAAGGGAGGGAGACTTGCATTTGCTTCCTCAAGCATTCCCCATCTGGTAGGATGGTGATGAGATAGATATCTCCTTTTCCAGAACCCTTGCAGAGAATTGGTATGTGAATAACCACAAAGTTTTCAAAGAGAAAAGGTCTTTTAGAAAACTTACACCTCCCCCGTTTCTGATACAGCAGCAGTATGGTATTCTCCACATGAGACTTGCGTTATCTTCACAAGCTCGGGTGCTTCGTCAAGGAACTTCGCATAAGCAGTTATCACACGAGGTGCTTGTAGTCCTTCACAAGTGACTCCTCTACCAAGTTGGCCTTGTTCATTATAGCCTTATTTTCACAAAACACAAAAAATTAAAAATCATAAATACCATAATTATACCACAAACAAGTTTATAACAATGTCTCAAAGCTTTCTTTACCCCAAGCTTGAAGAAGGCCATCTTCTGATAAGGCCACAACATGAGCTGTCCCACATGAAACTTGGCGAATTGCCTAAAACATGTTTATACACCAATGCTTATTAATCCTTGATTCTCCACAAGGAGAGAGAGTTGAGAGTACATACCGTGTTAGCAGGGAATGCCCCTGAGAATAACCGTGGCAGATTTGATCCCTATCATTCGAAGTTTTGAGAAATCAATAAGAGAATGGCACAACTTTAGTTTCAGACACATTAAATGGGAATAAACCTTTTGTTATATTACCTGGTTTTGTCCCCAAACCCAGAGTCTACTCTTTGAAAGAGTACCGTCATTGTCACGAGGCTCCGCAATAGCAGCAGTGCAGAAAGCTCCACAAGACACGAACTTCACAAACTCTGACTGCAGCTGCTTCACTTTCTTTGGATGTTTCCTCCCAACCTCGGTTCCATCCCCAAGCTGACCATACTCATTGGCCCCTGAAACCATTAGACATCAAAATGTAAGAACCACACCGGCTTAAGCAAAGTACACATTGCCTAAGATTCAACCACAAGATCCAAAGACAACAGAAAGGAAATAAATTTGTATCAAATAAAAACCCCAAGGTGCGTTTATGTGAAAAATGAGAGCTATACCCCAAGTGAAGAGAGATCCGTCTGATGCAACAGCGGCTGTATGTTCCCGACCACAGGAGATATCTAGCCACCGTGAATTGGCACCAGCAGGGCAGCCAAAAAGCTCAGGAGGAAGCTGTTTTGGGATACGCAAAAGACTCTCTTGCCCTTTCCTACCGGTTTGCCCGCTTTGATTGTATCCCCAGACGTAAATGGCGCTCTTCGTTGGGATACTCACAGGAGCTGCAACTTCGCCAATTATCTCTCCAATATCCATTTTTGAGACAAAGATTCCTGTAACAAAATTGCATAAATTATTCCAAAAAGTCTCGAAATTTATGCGGTTTAATATGCATTTATCAACGAACTAAACTCTGATTATGCAGAAATGAGCAGAAGCGATCACGAATCAAGCAAGTTTACGAAGACCCATCTTAGAGCTAATCATGAATTTTAAAAAGAAACGAACTTTCTCCAGTAACACGCAAAGGAGAACTTGATTCACAACAATTCAAAGGAAACTAATTTAAAAAAAAAAAGAAAAAATTAATAGAAGAGAGAGCATACCTCTAAGATGAAATGTTGAAACTTTGACAAAGAATCGAAGTTTCTGGACGTTTTTGTGTGTTCGGTTTGGGGGATGATGCCTAATGTGTGTAATAAAACGGAGGGAAGGAGAGAACCAATGAGGTTCGTTCGTTCATTGGACTCCGAGACATCGGGTTAAGGTTCTGAGAATTGTTTTCTATATTAGCACCGTGAGTCCTTCATTTTACGAAATATTAACACAAGAGTCCCTAAACTTTCAATTGTTCTTCTTTTCCCCCAATTCACAAGACTATATCAGTAATTACGAAATATTAACACAAGAGTCCCTAAATATTAACATTGCTTCTTGTTTTGCATTTTTTTTTGTGGCCATGTTTCATGGAGTTAGCATAAAGCTTAAAATGTTGCAGAGGTACATTTTCACCCTTCCTGCTTCATATATTTAACATTGTAAAATGACAATATTCACAAAAACCAACAAGCCAAATTTACACAACATCCCCTCTGCATTGCCTTGCCATCTTCCCCAGTTTCAGTTCAGATACAGGACACACAGATAGATGATCGATGATTGATGTTCACGGTGTTTCATTGAATTCCATCACCTGCACACAAGGACATTGGAAAACAAAATGGGACCTCTTTATAAGGAGACTTCTCTGTATGACTGTATCTATCACACATATTCCTCAGACAGATAAAACCAGAAGCAACCATGAAAGGAACATAAGCTTCTAATCTCACCGACCATGCAATTTCAAAAGCATATATGTTCTGAGAATGAACAGACAGAGACAGAGAGAGAGAAGTTACCTTTCCGCAGACAGGACAGTTTTCACTTCTCTCCATCCATTCATAAATGCAACCAAGGTGGAAATGGTGAGAGCATTTTGTTACAATCTTTGGGTTCTCTGATGTATATTCTGCCAAAGCCAAACAAGACATGATAAATGTTGAAGCCTGAAGCAACAAAGAAAGGAAAAACAACGAAACAAAAATAACCTTCAAGACAAGTTGGACATGCATCTTCATCTTCAGACAAAGGAAAATCCCATATGTTTCCAGACGCTGACTTTGATTTCATAATCCTAAGACTGGATTTACTAGAGTACTCTTCTTTGGGATCTTTCTCAGAGATAACCGATTTGTTGTTTGCCCATTTGCATCCGAAAGATTCGGAATCCGCATCGCTATCACTTCTCAGAGGCTCAGCTTCCTCGTGGGAGTGACTTGAACCCTTCTCACGCCTCGAGACGAGTGAACGGAAGTGCCTAGGATCAGCATCGTAAGGCAGAGGCCTCGGAGTAGAACGGAATGCTTCAGAGAGAAAGTTATCATGTGAAGAAGAGGAAGTTATCGATGGAGTGGTAGCTTGAACGGAAGATGGTAGAGCGCGGGTTTCTCCTCTTCCGAACACAGATACATACTGCAAAGTATTTAATATGAAACTGGTGAGATTAAATGAAAGTTATGAGCTGATAAAAAAAGCAATGCGAGTGAGAACGTACCAGGTTAAGGAAGTTACGAGCAAGGCATCTTATGCAGGGACAGTTCCTATATACAGAGCTATTTGGATTCATGTACTCATCAATGTCTTGGACTCGAAAGCAAGAAGTAACACATCCCATCTTCTCCTCCTCCTCTCTATTTTCCTTAGCCTCAAAAACAAAGATTGAAAGCTTCTATCTAAAGAAGTCTCGTTCACCAAACCATACGGTAAACAGTCTGCTTCATATCTCCAAGTTGCCTGCAATGTTAAAATGGGGTTTGATTCCTTAATGATGTGATCAAGCACATTTAACTAAACCCATCTCAGTAAAACTTTAGTTTAGTTTGGATCTGAACTTCAAACACTCACATAACTAACTTAAAGTGAAATGCAAAGCACATAAACCGATAAAACCCTATTTTAGGTAAATCTCCAAAAGTGAAAAGATAAAAACTTTGCTATAATAGAGAAACAGACAAAGCCCAATTGAGATAAGATACATAGAGAAGATGAAAACCCCAATATTGATTGCACTGAGCAAAGCAAACAGAGTGAATCACCGACAAAAATCAGCGAAATTTGATCAGAGAATTGATATCAGAAACGATCGGAGTCGAATTATCACAACCCATTTCCACTAATTATTGAAATGATCGCAAAATTGTGAAGAAAGAGCAAACCTTTTTGATCGAGGATTGAGCTGGACGGAGAGAAGAAGCAAATCACCCCCAAATCCAATTCAACCTTTTGATCGGGGCTCAGCGTAAAGAGAGAGCGATGAAAACAGATAACCGACGAAAGAGAGAGAGAGAGAGAACCAATAAGAAAGATTTAAAAATTTAAATATTAATTAAATACTGAGACTCATTAATTAATTTTTTTATTTCGCAATTTCCCAGGAAATTCAAAAAGTGGGAGACACTGGAGATGATGGGCGATGATGAATGATGCTTGTTGTTGTGAAAGTGGGTGAGAGAGCTTTGTTGAATGCCTATGGAAGCTTCAATAATAAAACAAAAAATACGACTCCATTAATTAAATAACACTGTGTTTAAATTAATGATAATCAAAGGACTTAATAAACTAATATAAATATGATTAGATTTTTTTTTTTTGATCAAACAAATATGATTAGATTATGTGTTAAAGTTCCAAGGTATTTGACCTTTTCGGGTTTAGACATTTTGGTTTCCAAAGCCTTTTTAGCTTCATATAAGGATCAAACAGGCCTCATATGAGCCCAGATACGTCGGCTTCGTTACACATGCCCAATTAAAAAGTTTATTATACTGGAAATTACTAATTAGAAATTAGTCATAATTTATAAAGTTTTATTTCCCAAAAACGAATAATAACTATACTTATCGACCGAATTAGATTTTAACTAAAGTATTAATCAATAATAATATTTTTCCTGTAAATAATAAGAAATGATTACGAAGAGGGAGCATCGTCTTCTCTACATAGTCCTCTCACACCGCCTTTGATTCTTAACTTATAAACCCTTTCTTCCTTCCCCTTTTGTGTAATCTCTCTAGAAACCTTTTTTCCTCATCGTGTCTCACTTTCCTTATTTCGCCTCGCCAGAGATGGCAGATGACTTGGCGAATCTCTGCCGATTTCTCTTCGACGAGACCGGCCTCACCTCGTCGACGTCGTCGTCAGATCTCTTTTCGCAACGCATACGCTCCGATGATTCGATCAAGCGCGGCCTCCGTTACTTCTATCTACTCCTCCGCTCCGGAATCGCTCCGATCGGCGGAGATGGTGACTCCTCCTCCGTCAAGCTACGGTTCGAGACCTGGTCAGATTCGCAGCTTCAAGCTCTCGTTTCGATATCTCAGGCGATCCTTCTACTGTCGCGATCTCTATTAGGTAACTGAATAGCTTTGAATCGAATCGAGATTTACTTGCCGATTTGTTGATTATACTCTTATCTCCCACTTTATGAGCTTTGGTATCTGATTATTTTGTCAAAAATTCGTAGAAATGTTTTTGTTTATTCAGATTAAGAAGTAAACAGTGATGGCCTAACTGTTTTTTTGTGTGTGTGTGTCAGTGGACCAAGTGGAACCTATAGTTCTGGGTGTTATCCAGGAGGTGATGGAGTTCTCTCTCAGCTTCTTGGAGAAGTCCAACTTTACTCAAAATGATCTGAAAATGGAGGTTTGTTTGTTTATATGATTGTGTTACCAGGATTATTTACTTCAACTTGTGATATAGATTCGTCGTTAAAGGCTTAAAGCTTGATAGTTTCAGTATTGCACCGTAGGAATAAGTCACACAAACTCATTAGCATGTCTTCGTTTAACTTTTCTCATGAGGGGTATAGTGCGTTAAGTAATCTAAAGCTCTCCAAATGCTTGTTTTTGAATCAGATTAATATGGAAATGCTTTTGGAGATTGCTTCTTTTGATGGAAGTGAGAAGCAATATGATATATTGTCACCTGTCTCTCCTGCTGAAGCTGCGGAACTGTGGCCAACATTTTCTGCCGAGCATGAAAGCATGGAATTACATAGCCTTGTGAAATGTACTTTCCAAGGTAATGCTTGTTGCTATCAATCCGCTCAGTAATGTACTGTTATATTACTTCAAATTTATCTGATGATCTTAATACCTTTTGACCTATCGAGCAGGGGGCAGGTGCTCAAATGAAGAAAAGCCAGTTGACCGGCTTCTTATTTCGCTGATGTCTGAATGCATTGAATCTGATGTCCAGACTCATTCAGTAGTCAAGCCCTCTTTTCAGCAAGACTACGGCAACCTGAATCCCCTGACTCGACACCTGGCTGTTGTTCACCTTGGCTGTGTTTGTCGTTTGATTATGGTCTGCAAAGAGCTTGTTCAACTGCCAAGTGTGTTAGATGAGAAGACCATTGATCATGCTTTCCTTGATAAATTGTCCTTCTGCTTAAGAATTCTGAAGCTGCTTGGAAGACTTTCCAAAGATGTTCAAAGTATAGAAAACGACGGGACCTTGTTACAAGCGGTAGCTACATTCACAGATGCTTTGCCTAAGCTGTTTAGGGTTTTCTCCGACTTCACTACTCACACTTCTACAGAGGGTAATATTGAGGGTCTTTCTCTAGCGCTGGTGGAAGGATTTCTTAATCTTGTCCAGCTCATCTTTGGCAAGAGTAGTCTATTTCAAAATGTCCAGGCATGTGTATCAGCTTCTATTGTGAACAATCTAGATGCCTCAGTGTGGAGATATGATGTGTCCGTTTGTAATTTGATGCCTCCGATTGCTTACTTCCCTCGGTCTGTCATGTACACATTGAGACTCGTTCAAGATCTGAATAGACAAACATACCATATCCAAGATCTGAGGGTTTTAGAGTCAGAAGTCGACTGTGAAAATGCCAATTCCTCTGCTGATTCTGTTTATTTCCATCTGCGCCAGGAAAAGATCCCGTTGCTCAAAGGCTTCACGGTCGAGGATATAATGAGAGTGATATTTCCTTCCTCAAGTCAGTGGGTGGACAACTTGTTTCATCTTGTTTATTTCCTTCACCTTGAAGGAGTAAAATTACGACCAAAAGTGGAGAGAACATATTCTAGTTTGAGATCCAACAGTTTTGCTGAAGTTGAAAGCCAAATTTCTCATGATGATGAAGCCCTGTTTGGAAACTTGTTCTCTGAGGATCGCCGCTCTCTGTGTTCCATAGAACCAAACGATCATCCACCCGTTGCTGTCAGCAGCAATTTACCACTGCAAGCTGTAAAGGAACTGTTGAACTTTCTTAGAGTGTGCATTTTCTGTAAAGAATGGGTTCCTAGCATATACGAAGATGGATGCAAAAAGCTTGATACATGTCACATTGATATCCTGCTCAATATACTAGGCAGCAGTTTTGAAGACAAGGCCTCTGATGGTGGTGGTTGCATGCTCCAAGATGAAGGAAAACCTGGACATGTTGCCTTTGAGCTGTTACTCAATTTCTTAAGAGGTCGTGCTCTGTCTGATTCTCTTGAGTCCTACCTTTTTCAGAAAATCCTTGCTGTTGAAAATGGTGAGTTCGAGTATAACGATAAGACTCTGGCACTTTTGGCTCACACTCTCCTTTGTAGGCCGGGATTGGCTGGGGCACAGTTGAGAGCCAAAGCTTATGGTGGTTTCGTTAGTTTTATTGCCGACAGAGCAAGAGTAATATGTGCTGAAGGTTCGAGTGTCAAGGAGTTGAACTCGTGTCTTCCCTCTGCTTTCCATATTGAGATTCTTCTTATGGCTTTCCATTTATCAGATGAAGCAGAAAAGGCCAATTTCTCAAATCTTATTGCCTCGTGTCTGCATAAAGTTGATACCCCGTCCGGAATATGTGATGGTCCTCAGTTGTCCTCTTGGGCGATGCTGATATCTAGGTTGTTAGTGCTGTTGCACCATATGTTGTTGCATCCAAACACTTGTCCAACATCATTAATGCTAGATCTGAGGTCTAAACTGAGGGAAGTTCGTAGCTCTGGCAGTAATTTACATGTAACCGTTGATCATTTGTCTTCTTGGGCGTCTCTTGTAGCAAGGGGAATAACTGATTCATGGGCTGAAGAGGAGTCAGTCAACCATCTGATGAGTCAAATGATCGACTTTTCCCCACATCCTCCTACATTTCAGATTGATGTGTCTGCTGCCAAGACCCTAAACTTGGATTACAGAGATCTGTCTGCAAGTTTGTCCAGAATATTGGGGTTGTGGAAGGGGAAAAAGGCTGGAAAAGTGGAAGACCTGATAGTGGAAAGATACATTTTCATACTTTCTTGGGATATTGCTCGTGTTAACTGTGCATTGGATAGTCAGCCTTCGTTGCATATCAATTACCAGAATGTGGACATATGTAGCACTGTGGATATGATCTACACCAGTCATTTGCTTGTAGGCGACTCCAACATCGTTGGTAAGAATATGAAGTTCAGAGACATTCTGATTGGTGTTTTAAATCAGCTCCATGCTGCACCTGAGAAGGCGGTTGAGGACTTGGGTTGGGATTTTATTCGTGAAGGATCTTGGCTCTCTCTTCTGTTATATTTCATCAATGGTGGCGTCTGGGGTTATTGCAAGAAAAATTCATGTTCAGAAATGGATCCTTTCTGGAGGGAGTGCACATCTATCGACGCCAAATATATTGCTACTGCCGAAGGCGTACTCTCCTGCTTGATGGAAACTGATGACTTTACAGAATTGCTGAAAATGCTTTCATCGTTGGCTAGCAAATATCTACAAGTGTATAGGAAAGCTTTCCTTGCAACTTTCAGTACTTGGACTCACCATGGCCACAGTTCGCCGTCTCTGCTACTTCTCAAGCATACTCTATTTGGTAAAAGTCTCCAAGCTGAATACGCGAAGATTGGTGACAATTCCCTTCATCTTCAATGCATTTCGTATCTGTCGAAACTGGATGCTCTGGGTGATGGAAGAGGTTCGGGTGTTTTATGGAAAGTGTTTTGGGAATTTATGGTACATGGTTTCCCCACTAGTCTTCAAACTTCCAGTGCGATTCTTCTGTCAAGTATTCTAAGCATAAGGTGCATTGTGCTGACAATAGATGGTTTGCTCAAGCTGCGCAAGTCAAAGGAAAATTTTGGGGCAGATTCTCATGTACTTCAACAGATACTTAACTCGATCATGGCTATTAAGTTTGATCAGGTATTCCAAAGCTTTCATGAGAAATGTGAGGATATCAATCAAAATATATGTGCCATGTTAGAGATTCCAGATTTTACGGAGTTGTTCCTGATGAAAGACATGGAGGGGTTCGTAAGAGATATCAACGCTGAGAAGATAGATAAAAGCAATGTGCTTGATGGGGTGATCACCCAGATTGTAGATGTTATGGACAGCCTAAGCAAGGATTCTTCGAAATCTGATATATTCAAATTTTATCTTGGTGTGGATTCAGTCTCTGAGCATACCATGGAATTCTATCGGTTGCAACGCGGAGATCTGTCTGTTTTTATCGACTCACTGGACTACTGTTCTTCGGAACTGGTAAACGTAAAAGTACTCAACTTCCTTGTTGATCTTTTGTCTGTGGCTATATCCCCCGATGTCAGGAGAAGAATACAGCAAAAATTTATTGACATGGATTTAACAACTCTGTCTGGGTGGCTGGAGCGAACACTGTTGGGTTCCGTCGTTGAGGAAAATGATGGTAAAAAGACTGCAAAAGGAAATTCTCTTCCTCTCAGAGAGGCAGCAATGAATTTTGTGAATTGTCTTGTGTCATCTGCTAACGACGTACAGACCACAGAATTACAGAATCATTTATTCGAGGCCATCCTGATCTCCCTTGAGACAGCATTTATCTCATTTGATAGCCACATGGCTATGTCATATTTTCATTTTGTTCTTCAACTTGCAAAGGAAGACAGCCTGATGAAAATGGTCTTAAAGAGAACCATAATGCTAATGGAGAAGCTTGCTGCCGATGAGAAGTTGCTTCCTGGTTTAAAGTTTCTTTTTGGTGTGATAGGCAGCTTGTTGAGTAACCGTTCTCCAAGCCCTGGAACGAGTTCTCTTGGAAAGTCCTTGGCGAGCAATAAAAATACTGCAACTGGTCCTTTGGTCCCAAAACTTGCAGGAACAGCAAAAAAATCTGAAACATTGGCTCTCCCCCTGGATCAGGAAGGAAGCTCAATTTCACTTGAATGTGATGTCACTTCTGTTGATGAAGATGAAGATGATGGAACATCTGATGGTGAAGTGGCCAGCTTAGACAAGGAAGATGAAGAAGATGCCAACAGTGAGAGGTACCTTGCCTCAAAAGTCTGCACTTTCACTTCGAGTGGCAGTAATTTCATGGAGCAACACTGGTATTTTTGTTACACCTGCGACCTTACTGTGTCCAAAGGTTGCTGTTCTGTTTGCGCAAAAGTTTGCCACCGGGGTCACCGTGTTGTCTATTCACGATCAAGTCGGTTTTTCTGTGACTGTGGAGCCGGAGGTGTAAGGGGAAGCAGCTGCCAGTGTTTGAAGCCGCGGAAATTCAGTGGCATTGGTAGCGCTCAAGCTCTTGGTACAAATAATTTGCAGTCCTTTTTACCCTTGTCTGAGGATGTAGAACAGCTTGCAGAAAGCGATTCCGATGTGGACGAAGATAGTTTCGAGGAGGAAAATCACGTCGTGTTATCTATCCCTAAGGAAACTCAATATAAGATGTCACTGCTACTAGAAGAGCTCGGCATAGAGGACAGAGTGCTGGAGCTTTTCTCTTCTTTGCTTCCGTCTATCACTAGCAAAAGAGACTCTGGTCTTCCGAGAGATAAGCAAGTCAGTCTCGGGAAAGACAAGGTTCTTTCATTTGATACAGATCTTTTGCAGTTGAAAAAAGCATATAAAAGTGGATCACTTGACTTGAAAATAAAGGCTGACTATGCTAACTCGAAGGACCTTAAATCTCTTTTAACCAGTGGCTCCCTTGCCAAGTCTCTTCTGAGTGTTAGTATGCGGGGTCGCCTCGCAGTTGGAGAAGGTGATAAAGTTGCTATATTTGATGTTGGGCAGCTAATAGGACAAGCCACACCTGCAACGATAAATGCAGACAAGGCCAATGTTAAACCACTTTCCAGGAATATTGTTCGTTTTGAGATTGTGCATCTTTCTTTCAACTCAGTTGTGGAGAATTATCTTGCTGTCGCAGGCCTTGAAGACTGCCAGATACTTACTTTGAATCATCGAGGTGAAGTCATCGACAGGCTTGCTGTTGAGCTTGCCTTGCATGGTGCATACATCAGGCGTATAGACTGGGTTCCTGGTTCACAGGTTCAGTTAATGGTCGTTACAAACAAATTCGTGAAGATTTATGATTTATCCCAGGATATCATCAGTCCAACACAGTACTTCACCTTGCCAGATGACATGATTGTGGATGCTACCCTCTTTGTTGCTCATCGTGGGAGGATTTTTCTTCTTGTTCTTTCAGAGCAGGGAAATTTGTACAGGTTTGAACTATCTCTGGGGGGAAATGCAGGCGCAACACCACTTAAGGAAACTGTTCAGATTTTAGGAAAGGATGTTGCCGGAAAGGGTTCATCTGTCTATTTCTCTCCGACATATCGACTGCTTTTTATATCCTATCATGATGGAAGTTCCTTTGTGGGTCGGCTCAGCTCAGACGCAACATCCGTAACTGAAACATCTGCAATGTTTGAGGAGGACTCAGATGGTAAACAGAGTGTGGCTGGACTGCATCGTTGGAAGGAGTTGTTGGGTGGCAGTGGATTATTTATTTGCTTCTCCACCGTGAAATCAAATGCTGCCTTGGCTGTGTCCCTAAGGGGTGATGGGGTATGTGCACAGAATCTACGTCATCCGACAGGATCTTCGTCCCCTATGGTCGGAATAACTGCATACAAACCTCTGTCAAAAGACAATGTTCACTGTCTTGTTCTGCATGATGATGGCAGCCTTCAGATTTATTCCCTTGTTCGGAATGGAGTTGATCCTGACTCCAATTTCTCAGCTGAAAAGGTTAAAAGGTTGGGTTCTAAGATTCTTAACAACAAAACCTTCGCTGGTGAAAAACCGGAGTTTCCCCTGGATTTCTTTGAGAAGGCATTTTGCATTACAGCAGATGTGAGACTCGGTAGTGATGCTATCAGAAATGGTGATTCCGAGGGAGCGAAACAAAGCTTGGCATCTGACGATGGTTTTATTGAGAGCCCCAGTCCCATGGGATTTAAGGTATGGTTGGCTTTCCCAAGTTATTTTTTTTTTGTATGATAAGTTAATCTGTGTATTATGTTTAGTCATTACTCTTACGAGTATTTTGACCGGATCCCTTAAGGCATCTTAGTTAGTTAATTTTCTTCTCTTTTTCAGATATCAGTCTCCAATCCAAACCCTGACATTGTTATGGTTGGCATCCGGGTGCATGTGGGTACTACATCAGCAAGCTCTATACCTTCAGAAGTGACCATTTTTCAGAGATCGATTAAGATGGATGAGGGCATGAGGTGCTGGTATGACATTCCATTTACAGTGGCTGAGTCACTTCTAGCTGATGAAGATATTGTAATCTCTGTGGGGCCGACTACTAGTGGGACTGCATTGCCCAGAATAGACTCACTTGAAGTATATGGTCGTGCTAAAGATGAATTTGGCTGGAAAGAGAAAATGGATGCTGTGATAGATATGGAAGCTCGTGTGCTTGGTCATGGTCTGCTTCTTCCAGGCTCTAGTAAAAAGAGAGCGTTGACACGGTCTGCTTCTATTGAGGAGCAAGTTATCGCAGATGGTCTCAAACTCCTATCAATCTATTATTCAGTTTGTAGGCCACGGCAAGAAGTGGAGCTTAGTGAACTTAAATGCAAACAGCTACTGGAGACAATATTCGAAAGTGATAGGGAAATTCTGTTACAAACTGCAGCTTGCCGTGTTTTGCAGTCTATCTTTCCAAAAAAGGAGATATACTATCAGGTAATGCTTCTACCAAATTCGGCTTTGCATGTTCAGTTGTGCAGATAAGCTTTAAATATGTCTGTTGTCTTTGACATTGATTTATCTGTTGGTATAGGTCAAAGACACCATGCGACTTCTTGGAGTGGTCAAGGTCACCTCTATTCTTTCTTCAAGGTTGGGCATTTCTGGTACTGGAGGGTCGATTGTTGAAGAGTTCAGTGCTCAGATGCGGGCGGTGTCTAAAATAGCTTTGACCCGTAAATCCAATTTCTCCGTCTTTCTGGAGATGAATGGTATATGCCTTTCTGTTACTATTTACTGTCTATCTATTTGCATGGTTCAAACACAATTTTGTTTCGTTTATCCTTTGTATAAGGTGATAGGAGCGACGTTTATCTTAAAATTGTCATCTCCATTTCGCTTTGTTTAAATGAAATATTTTTGTTTTGTAGGTTCTGAAGTAGTGGATAATCTGATGCAAGTGCTATGGGGAATTTTAGATACGGAGCCACTTGATACACCAACTATGAACAATATCGTGATGTCCTCCGTTGAACTAATCTATAGCTATGCTGAGTGTTTGGCATCTCAAGGAAAGGATACCGGGGTTCATTCTGTAGCTCCTGCTGTTCAGTTACTGAAAGCACTTATATTATCTCCTAATGAGTCTGTGCAAACATCCAGCAGGTGTGTTCTTTATGTTTATTGTATTCTGTTTCTTAGATATGAACCAGTCTGCTAACTAATTTTTTTTTACAGCTTAGCCATATCATCAAGGTTACTTCAGGTTCCTTTCCCAAAGCAAACGATGTTGACAACAGATGAATTGGTAGACAATGTTACAACTCCTCCGGTACCTAGCAGAACAGCCGGTGGAAATACACATGTCGTGATTGAAGAGGACTCTATAACTTCATCTGTTCAATACTGCTGTGATGGCTGCTCCACTGTCCCTATACTGAGAAGGAGGTGGCATTGCACCGTGTGTCCAGATTTTGATTTATGTGAGGCATGCCATGAAGTGTTAGATGCAGATCGTCTGCCACCACCACATACTCGAGATCATCCCATGACAGCAATTCCAATTGATGTGGAATCACTTGGTGCTGATACCAATGAAATTCAGTTCTCCGCAGATGAAGGTATTGCTGATTTGTTGCCAGCGATAACCAGTAGTGTCCCACAAGCGTCAGCTCCTTCAATCCATGTCTTGGAACCTGGTGAATCTGCTGAGTTTTCTGCCCCAGTGACCGATCCCGTTTCTATCTCAGCTTCTATGCGGGCTGTTAATTCGTTAATTCTCTCTGAGTTTCTTCAAGAGTTGAGTGGATGGATGGATACATCATCCGGTGTTCAAGCTATACCTATCATGCAATTGTTCTACAGATTATCATCTGCCATTGGTGGAGCCTTCATGGATAGCTCAAAGCCCGAAGAAATAAGCTTGGAAAAGTTAGTTAAATGGCTTTTGGCTGAAATCAACCTAAGCAAACCGTTTGATGCGTCAACTCGCTCTTCCTTTGGGGAAATTGTGATTCTTGTGTTTATGTTTTTCACCTTGATGCTTCGGAGTTGGCACCAACCTGGCAGTGATGGTAGTACGTCCAGGGCAGGTGGAAGCACAGATGTACATGATCGGAGGAGTGTCCAGAGCTCCACTGTAGTTACTTCTCAGTCTTCATTAGATGTTCAAGTGAGAGATGACTTTACGTCTCAGCTACTTCGAGCTTGTAGTTGCCTCAGGAGCCAAGAGTTTGTTAATTATCTAATGAACATTCTTCAGCAGCTAGTGCATGTTTTTAAGTCCCGTACTGCCAATGTTGAAGCACGTGGATCAAGCTCTGGTTGTGGGGCCATGCTTACAGTCAGAAGAGATTTACCTGCGGGTAACTATTCCCCCTTCTTTTCGGATTCATATGCAAAAGCCCATCGAGCAGATTTATTTGTGGACTATCACAGGCTGCTACTTGAGAATGTGTTTCGCTTAGTTTATACCTTGGTTAGACCTGAAAAGCAAGAGAAAATGGGGGAAAAGGAAAAGGTTTACAGGAATGCTTCTTCTAAAGATTTAAAGTTGGACGGTTTCCAGGATGCTCTGTGCAGCTATATCAATAACCCTCATACGGCTTTTGTTAGGAGATACGCTAGAAGGCTGTTTTTGCATCTTTGTGGAAGCAAAACTCAGTACTACAGTGTCCGAGATTCATGGCAGTTTTCCAATGAAGTGAAGAACCTATACAAGCATGTTGAAAAGTCTGGAGGTTTTGAAAACAATGTTTCGTATGAAAGGAGTGTAAAGATTGTGAAGTCGCTTTCTACAATTGCTGAAGTTGCTTTAGCGCGCCCTCGGAACTGGCAAAAATACTGTCTCAGGCATGGAGATTTTCTGTCTTTCTTACTGAATGGCGTATTCCATTTTGCGGAAGAGTCTGTTATCCAGACACTTAAACTCCTCAATTTAGCCTTTTATCAAGGAAAAGATGTGAGCGGCTCAGTGCAGAAAGCTGAAGCAAGTGATGTATTGACAGGCTCAAACCGATCCGGACCCCAGTCCGTGGATTCAAAAAAGAAGAAAAAAGGTGAAGATGCGCGTGATTCTGGTTTGGACAAATCATACGTGGATATGGAAGGGGTGGTAGATATCTTCAGTGCCAAGGGGGGTGATCTCTTGAAGCAGTTTATTGATTTCTTTCTGCTGGAATGGAATTCAAGTTCTGTTCGCACTGAAGCAAAATCTGTTATCTATGGCTTGTGGCATCATGGAAGACAATCGTTCAAAGAAAGTCTGTTAGCAGCTCTTTTGCAGAAGGTTAGAGACTTGCCAGTGTATGGTCAGAATATTGTTGAGTACACAGAACTTGTCTGCTTGTTGCTCGGCAAGGCTCCAGAAAGCAACTCAAAGCAAGCAATAAACGAGCTTGTGGATCGTTGCCTGAACCCTGAAGTGATAAGGTGCATTTTTGAGACGCTGCATTCTCAGAACGAACTCATTGCCAATCATCCAAACTCCCGTATATACAACACTCTGAGCAATCTTGTGGAATTTGACGGTTATTATCTTGAGAGCGAACCCTGCGTTGCCTGCAGTTCTCCCGATGTGCCATATAGCAAAATGAAGCTTGAAAGTTTGAAATCTGAGACAAAGTTTACCGATAACCGCATCATTGTGAAATGTACTGGGAGTTATACGATACAGTCTGTGACCATGAATGTTCATGATGCACGGAAGTCAAAGTCGGTGAAGGTCCTAAACCTGTATTACAACAATCGCCCGGTCTCGGATTTGTCAGAGCTTAAAAACAACTGGTCACTGTGGAAGCGTGCCAAGAGTTGCCATTTGTCCTTTAACCAAACTGAACTGAAGGTGGAGTTTCCCATTCCCATTACGGCTTGTAACTTCATGATCGAGTTGGATTCCTTCTATGAGAATCTTCAGGCGTTATCTCTTGAACCATTGCAATGCCCTCGATGCAGTCGACCGGTTACTGATAAGCATGGTATCTGCAGCAACTGTCATGAGAATGCTTATCAGTGCAGGCAATGCCGCAACATCAACTACGAAAATTTGGATTCTTTCCTGTGCAACGAGTGTGGTTATAGCAAGTATGGGAGGTTTGAGTTCAACTTCATGGCAAAACCGAGCTTCATATTTGATAATATGGAAAATGACGAAGATATGAAGAGGGGATTGGCTGCTATAGAGTCCGAGTCTGAAAACGCTCACAGGAGATATCAGCAACTCTTAGGCTTCAAGAAGCCGCTTCTGAAGATTGTATCAAGCATTGGTGAAACTGAAATGGATTCACAGCACAAGGACACTGTCCAGCAAATGATGGCATCTTTGCCTGGTCCCTCATGCAACAAGATAAACCGCAAAGTCGCACTTTTGGGTGTACTGTATGGTGAGAAGTGCAAAGCTGCTTTTGATTCTGTCAGCAAAAGTGTACAAACACTGCAGGGACTTCGCAGAGTTCTGATGAATTACCTCCATCAGAAAAATTCGAACTTTTCATCTGGTGCTTCAAGATGTGTGGTTTCAAAGACCCCAAACAATTGTTACGGTTGTGCCACTACATTTGTCACTCAATGTCTCGAGATTCTTCAAATGCTGTCGAAGCATCCAAGATCTAGGAAACAACTTGTTGCAGCTGGTATCTTGTCCGAGTTGTTTGAAAACAATATTCACCAAGGTCCGAAAACAGCCCGTGCTCAAGCTAGGGCAGCTCTAGGAACTTTCTCGGAAGGTGATCTGAATGCAGTGAGTGAGTTAAATAATCTGGTACAGAAGAAAATAATGTACTGCCTTGAACACCATCGTTCCATGGACATTGCGCTCGCCACTCGTGAGGAGATGTTGTTGCTTTCAGAAGTATGCTCTCTCACTGATGAATTCTGGGAGTCAAGACTGCGCCTTGTTTTTCAGCTATTATTTTCTTCCATTAAATTGGGTGCTAAACATCCTGCTATATCAGAGCACATAATTCTTCCTTGCCTAAAGATCATTTCTGTGGCGTGTACACCTCCAAAACCAGATACGACAGAGAAAGAAACAATGATAGGAAAAACTGCTCCCACAGTACAAGAAAAGGATGAGAAAGCTCCCGGCATCTCAAAGTCTTCGTCAGAAACCGAAGATAGTAACTCGGATGTATCTCAGAAGACGCTAGATATTCAGCTTGTGAGTTATTTGGAATGGGAGAAGGGGGCATCATATCTCGACTTTGTGAGGAGGCAATACAAAGCCTCTCAGTCAATTAGAGGTGCTAGCCAAAAGTCTAGAACCCACAGATCAGATTTCTTGGCACTTAAATATGCACTTAGGTGGAAGCGACGCACTAGCAGGGCATCTAAAGGTGGTTTACAGGCATTTGAGCTCGGGTCTTGGGTCACAGAGCTAATTCTTAGTGCATGCTCTCAATCTATTAGATCAGAGATGTGCACGCTGGTTAGTTTACTCTCTGCCCAAAGCTCACCTAGGCGCTACAGGCTGATCAATTTGCTGATAGGGTTGCTTCCTGCTACGCTTGCAGCTGGTGAAAGCAGCGCAGAATACTTTGATCTGCTCTTTAAAATGATCGAGACCCAAGATTCACTTCTATTTTTAACCGTTCGGGGTTGTCTGACAACTATCTGTAAATTGATCTCCCAAGAGGTAGGAAACATTGAATCTCTAGAAAGAAGCCTTCAGATAGACATTTCACAGGGATTTACCCTCCATAAACTCTTAGAACTCCTTGGAAAGTTCTTAGAGGTTCCAAATATTCGATCCAGGTAATTTTCTCATCCTTAAATCTATTGATCTTACATCCACTTCTTCATACATGTCTAATGTTACGAGTGTGGCAGATTCATGAGAGATAATTTGCTGTCACATGTTCTGGAAGCCCTGATTGTCATCCGTGGCTTGATAGTGCAAAAGACGAAGCTTATAAATGACTGTAACGGACTCCTGAAAGATCTTCTTGACGGTCTTCTGCTTGAAAGCAGTGAAAATAAACGACAATTCATCCGTGCATGTGTTTCTGGACTACAAACCCATGCGGTAGAGAAGAAAGGACGTACCTGTTTGGTAAGAAGAAATATTATTCTGACCACTATCATTTTCGAAATTTATGATTCTTTGTGGAGATGTTCACTACTTTACAACATGGGGATCTTATATTCTTCTTTTAAGACTTCTGGATGAGAGTATTTTTATATACACGTAGTCTGACTTAGGAGTATGTTGCACAGCCTACGTAGCTATGGTTTCAAATTTCGTTTCCTAGAAACGATCTTCGCATTCATCACTTGGAGTTATCGAAGTTTTATTTCATGATTAACGTATATCTATGACCAGTCATCTGACATTTCAATGGTATCTGCAGTTTATTCTTGAGCAGCTTTGTAATTTGATCTGCCCATCGAAACCCGAGGCTGTGTATATGCTGATCTTGAACAAGTCACACACGCAAGAGGAGTTTATCCGGGGTTCAATGACGAAAAGTCCATATTCAAGTGCTGATATTGGCCCACTGATGCGGGATGTTAAAAACAAGATTTGTCAGCAGTTGGACCTGTTAGGTCTATTGGAAGATGACTATGGCATGGAGTTGCTTGTAGCAGGAAACATTATTTCACTAGACCTGAGCGTAGCACAAGTTTATGAGCTGGTTTGGAAGAAATCAAACCAGTCTTCTACTTCCCTGACCAACTCGGCACTTTTAGCTTCAAATGCAGCTCCCAGCAGGGATTGTCCTCCCATGACTGTGACATACAGACTTCAGGTTCGTGACTTTTGGGTTTGGGTTTTGCTCGCCTTTACTTACTGTTTAGGCCCCGGAAAAATCTAGTGATTCCGTGATTTTGTTTAATTTGAAAGCGCTGAAAAAGTCATTGCTCTGATTGTTTGGTTAAATATTGACAGGGGCTAGATGGTGAAGCTACTGAACCTATGATCAAGGAATTGGAAGAAGATAGAGAAGAATCACAAGATCCAGAGATTGAGTTTGCAATAGCAGGTGCAGTTCGGGAATATGGTGGTCTGGAAATTTTACTTGATATGATCAAGGTAAGATTCTTATATCATAAAAGGAAATGACATTTGTCCTCTCATTGTAATCACACGCTGGGTAGACCTTATTGTCTTAGTGCAGTTTTGGATACAGGGTAGAGGTGCTCAAAACAAGAATATTTTATACGAAAAAAGTGGCTTTTTCGAAGATGCATGTAGTATAATCCGAAGAAACTGGTTGAGTTCTCTAATTTAATTTACATTGCTGACTTTGCAGAGTTTACGAGATGACTTCAAATCCAACGAAGAAGAGATGGTTGCAGTTCTTGATCTCCTAAACCACTGCTGCAAGATTAGAGAGAACAGGCGAGCTTTGCTCAGGCTAGGAGCTTTAAGCTTACTTCTTGAAACAGCTAGGAGGGCATTTTCTGTGGATGCTATGGAGCCAGCTGAAGGCATACTCTTAATTGTCGAGAGTTTGACTCTTGAAGCAAACGAAAGTGACAGCATCAGCGCTGCACAAAGTTCTTTGACTGCCAGTAACGAGGAAACTGGAACTTGGGAACAGGCCAAGAAAATAGTGCTTATGTTCTTAGAAAGGCTAAGCCATCCTTCGGGGCTTAAGAAGTCAAACAAACAGCAAAGAAACACGGAGATGGTTGCTAGAATCTTGCCTTACTTAACATACGGTGAGCCAGCAGCGATGGAAGCACTCATAGAGCACTTCAACCCTTATCTGCAAAACTGGGCCGAATTTGATCAACTTGAGCAACGTCATGAAGAGAATCCCAAAGACGAGAGCGTTACTCAGGAAGCAGTGAAGCAGAGATTTACTGTTGAGAATTTTGTTAGAGTGTCAGAATCTCTGAAGACAAGTTCATGTGGAGAGAGGTTAAAGGACATTGTTTTGGAGAAAGGCATCATAGCTGCTGCTGTCAAACACATCAAAGAAATATTCTCTGTCACAAAACAGGCTGGATACAAATCTAACCCAGAATGGCTTGCGGCTCTTAAACTCCCTTCGGTGCCTCTTATTTTGTCAATGCTAAGAGGATTGTCGATGGGGCATTTGCCAACCCAGACCTGCATAGACGAGGGAGGAATTCTACCCTTACTTCATGCCTTAGAAGGAGTCGCTGGAGAAAACGAGATTGGTGCAAGAGCTGAGAATTTGCTAGACACTCTCGCTGATAAAGAAGGAAAAGGAGATGGATTTCTTGGAGAGAAAGTTTGTGCATTACGAGATGCTACCAAAAATGAGATGAGACGCCGTGCACTAAAAAAGAGACAGGAGCTCCTAAAGGTAAATTTCTCTCGCAAAGATTGTAGTGGTCTTGTGACAATGTTAACCTAGTCTCTCACTTGTAAACAGGGCCTTGGAATGCATCAAGAGGTATCTTCTGATGGTGGTGAAAGGATTGTGGTTTCTCAACCAATTCTCGAAGGTTTTGAGGATGTAGAGGAAGAAGGTGATGGATTAGCTTGCATGGTGTGCAGAGAAGGCTACAAACTCAGACCTACTGATTTATTAGGAGTATACTCTTACAGCAAACGGGTGAATCTTGGTGTTGGCACTTCCGGAAGCGCACGTGGTGAATGCGTTTATACTACCGTCAGCTACTTCAACATCATTCATTTCCAGTGTCATCAAGAGGCAAAAAGAGCCGATGCTGCCCTTAAAAACCCAAAGAAAGAATGGGAAGGAGCTATGTTACGTAACAATGAATCTCTTTGCAACTCTCTCTTTCCTGTCAAAGGTCCCTTGGTTCCTTTAGCTCAGTACCTACGCTACGTTGACCAGTACTGGGATAATCTCAATGCTCTTGGTCGAGCCGACGGAAGCAGACTCCGCCTATTGACATATGACATAGTTCTGGTAAGTTTAACTCGATTTTAAAACAATTATTTTTGCTCTTCACTGTCTGATATGCTAACCATTTGTTTCCTCGCTTAGATGTTGGCTCGGTTTGCAACGGGAGCTTCTTTTAGCGCGGATTGCAGGGGTGGAGGAAGAGATAGCAATTCACGTTTCTTGCCTTTCATGTTTCAAATGGCCCGTCATCTTCTCGACCAAGGAGGTCCCTCGCAACGCACCAACATGGCTAAATGCGTTTCATCATACATATCATCATCGACATCTACAGCAACAGTGCCGTCATCGGACTCACGGCCTATAACTCCTGGATCTCAGCTATCATCAACTGGAGCCGAGGAAACCGTTCAGTTCATGATGGTAAACTCGCTTCTCTCGGAATCGTATGAATCATGGCTCCAACACCGTCGTGTCTTTCTCCAGCGCGGGATTTACCATACCTTCATGCAACACGCTCACGGTCGGGCAGCCTCTCGTGCTGCGGAATCATCCAGTTCAGGAGGCAAAAGCCAAGACGCAGCAGAAACCTTAACCGGCGATGAACTTCTCTCTATCGTCAAGCCAATGCTGGTCTACACCGGTATGATAGAACAGCTTCAACAATTCTTTAAACCAAAGAAACCAGCCAACGTCGAACCAAACAAGAAAGAAGGTACGTCAAGTGGGGTAGAGCTGGAGCCGTGGGAGATTGTAATGAAAGAGAAGTTGCTGAATGTGAAAGATATGGTTGGTTTCTCAAAAGAACTGATCTCGTGGCTTGACGACATCAACTCTGCAACTGATCTACAAGAAGCTTTTGATATCGTCGGCGTTCTAGCTGATGTTTTGTCCGGAGGAGTTACTCACTGCGATGAGTTTGTGAGATCAGCGATCGTTGCTGGAAATGGGAAAGTCTGAAAAAAGTTTGGTTTAGTCGAGAACGACGAAGAGAGCTCTAATATGTGTTTATCTGTTTGGTTGTGTGTGTGTCTCTTCTTTCTGATACTGTGTGATTGAGTTGTTGTGTACTTTAGAGAAAGTTCGTCCTTGTAAAACATCGAGACACTTGTTTTCTTTTGCTATTAATGCAGAACACACGTATTGCGCTTGTTGCTTAACCTCGCAGACATAAGAAGAAGCAAAAATTGGTTACCGCTCACTAGACTTTGGTTTAGTTAAGATTGTAGTGTTTAATTCGGTCGGAGCAATATATCTATTCGTGAGATTTCGACTCTGAAGCCCAATCTAAATACTTGTGTCAACTTTGGGCTTAGTTAAAATCTATTTAATTTCTTGTATCTGCATGAAGAATGTGGGCTATTGCTACAGAATTCAGCTGGATACTTACGGGTTGTGTTTCTTTTGATGTTGTATACTTATGGTTGCAACAATCAATAATTGTATATCGTTATACGTCATATAATGAATGATAATAGAGAAAATGTGGTTATGTGTATATGTGTGTGGACCGTGACGTTTCTATAATTGTAGCTTGAGAAGATAGTAAAATACAAACGAAGCAAGCAACTCTCCTGGTCACGGGCATTTGTCCTTTAACTCTATTTTGATGAATTTTCTCAATTTTCATATTAACTATGTTAAGGTCTAATTTATATATCTATTATTTTTTCCACAGTAGAAAGTCTGGTGAAACGTATATTATAAAACATAGTTCACGTGAAGTAAAACTATTTGGAGTTTGCTGAAATTTACCCATAATCCATATATATGCATGAATGCAAGGATTCGGGTAAGAATTATCTAGTTGTAATTAGAATGAAAACTGATAGCTTATAGACTTATAGTGAGTGACAATGTAGGTTAGTATTTTTGCCACAAAATTTTTGTGGAACCTACGTTTTTGAGATTTGAAAACATTCAGAATTAATTAACTAAGAATATCAAAAGACAATCATAAATCTGAGCAAAAATATAAGCAAACTATATACTATGAGTATGATTTAAGTAACTTGGTGGTCGTCACTCATGAGAATAACGAATCAATATACAACAATTTATAGATTCTTAAGATTATCAAGAATAAATGAGCAAATATTATTTATCGTCTACGTACGTACATGTAGTTAAGTTAGGCATTAGAAGAAAAAAAAAGATAGGCATTCGAATACTTCAATCGTTTCATTAAGAAAAGACTTGTTGATCGATGTGGTTAATTTATGAAGAAAAAACTTGTTACTTAATAAATACTCCTACTACTAAAATAAGTACAAATCATGGATTTGGTGATTAGAATATAATTAACTAATTGATTTGAAGGTTGACTCTTTTCAACCAATACACGTACGTATCAGTGTATCAACCATGCAACGGTTTACCAAAAAAAAAAAAAAAACATGCAACGTACACGTAAAGTTGAATTCAGGTCATGAATGCCCTCATGAGACATGAAAAGGTTGAATTCAGGTCGCCCGCATGGTTTGAACTTGAAAATGACACTAGACTGGTTATTAAACATCTTTAAATCATATTTTCCGTCAATGTATTGTTAATTAATATTATGATTGCAACTGCAGCTCTTAAACTCCATTTATTTGTTTTGGCATATATTCATGCATAATACAACTGTTATAATGCTAACTACAATATAAAATTTTGAATTCTTTGTTCAGAAGTAAACAAAATATTTTTAGAAAGGAAATAAATATTGAGATGACACCCATGTTTATACTCCATTTGTTTCATAATAAGTGTCATTTAAACTTTTTTTTCTTGTTATACAAAAATATCAATTTACAATTCCAATGCAAATTATACTTATTTTCAGCTGAAAATTAACTATAAATTGCATTGATTTTATAAATAATTTTATTTATCTCAAATACTATTAGTCAGAGAAGTGTAATTAATAACAATTTACATTTATTTCAGCAACTTTTTTAATTTGTGCGAAAAATGTCATAGTGACTCTTATTCATAAACGCAAGGGAGTGTTATTTATTCGTATCATATAAAACATGAACGTATAAGACAAAGATTAAGTCAGTGAAGTATCTTATCGTTGATATATATAGATAATTTACTTACCATAATCTGTACAATTAGTTGGCTAAAAAGGAAACGAATGCAACTTGAAGATTTTTGTTTCCTTCATAGATTATATGATGAAGAAGCTATATGGTATTTAACAATGGCTTCAACTGTTAACACAGAACGGTCAGAAACAAACAAAAAGACTACCGACAAAATAAAAGATATCAAAAAGACAAATTATCTTTTGCTACATTCTTGTCTCAATCTCCCTCTTCTTTCCTCCCAATCTCTTTGACTAGCTTCGGTTCAGTTTCCGGTGATCACCAACCGGATCTGGTCCAAGAAAGAATCTCGTCGACAATATCAACAAGCATTCTCTCTCAACCAACTCTGTCTCCTCCTTTTGATTGCTGCTTTACTTACTTTTAGCTCCAACGATGGCCATTGCATTAGTTTCCGTGTAATTTGGAGAGTTTTCTCATAGAACTTGAGATCTGTTTTTGGTTGGTGAGATTGTTAATGCGTTGAGAATTGTCGGTTCATAAACTCATGAGATTATGAGAATGCGGTCGTGTTAATCCGGAAATTGTGGTTGACTTGAGTGAGAGAGATTCTTGATTTTTTCGAGGAGTAATAATAATAAATGTTTCCCCTGGTTTTGCGTGGTGATGATTACACTTACCTTGACTTAATGATCTGATTAGTCTTCTTATAGAGACTTAAAGCGTGGAATCTATTTGATGAGATTTAGAAATGTGTAAAGCGGAGAAGTGTCTATACCACAGGAAGCTCTTAGAGATGAAGGTTAAGTATCTAGGAGAAACCAAGATTGACAAGTTCAAGATCTCCTTGGTTTCCAGGTCTCGTATGAGCCTATGGATGATTCGGGTTATGACCATATTGCTGATATGGAGTTGTTTTGTTCATTTGGTTGCTTTGGGTGGGATGTGGGGACAAAGGTTGCTGAAAGGCTGGCCTTGTTGGCTCAGCCACCATGAGTTCCCAATGGCTGCACAAGAAATGGCTTCTCTTCCAATGAAAATAGCCCTCCCTCCTAAAAGTAAGCATGTTTTCTTTCTGGTTACTTATACCAATGTTTATACCTTTGTGTACTCTTTGTTTTCACTCAGGGATATATCAGAACAATGGTTATCTTATGGTTTCTTGCAATGGAGGACTCAACCAAATGCGAGCTGCGGTAAACATCAGAACTAATCTGTTTGCTTTGTCAAAGGATCCTTATCAAAAATGTCTTTACATTTCTTAATACGTAGATATGGCTTCTGAACTCTGCTTTCTTTTTTTTAGATATGTGATATGGTCACTATTGCAAGGTACATGAATGTCACACTCATTGTCCCAGAGCTTGACAAGGCCTCTTTTTGGAATGATCCAAGGTTATTATTATGACTATCCATCTCACTCAGAGCTTCTTTCTGAATTACTTATTTTTCATAATTGATAACCTCTCTTAAAGTTATTGATCGGATTCTCATGTTGACAGTGAATTCAAAGACATATTTGATGTGGATCACTTCATAACTTCTTTGAGAGATGAGGTTCGTATACTCAAAGAGGTTCCTCCAAGGCTTAGGAGAAGGGTCGAGCTCGGTGTGTACCACACCATGCCTCCTGTTAGCTGGTCTAACATGTCCTACTACCAAGACCAGGTTCTTTTCTCGGTCACATGTCCTATGAACTTTATATGATTAGTCTTCTACAGTGTTCAAAAAATCATTAGGCGGTAGTTAGGCGTCTTAGAGAGAATTACGGTCCAACGTGTTTGATTTTGACCGATTTTTTAAAAATTAAAACAAATGTTTCGTTCAAACCCGATTTGACCGGTTTTTAGAACACTTGTCTTCTATATACCCAAGTGGTTTCTTTCTCATAGCTTCTTGTACTTGATCCTTTGGAGACAGATTCTTCCCTTGGTGAAGAAGCACAAGGTCTTACAACTGAACAAAACAGATACTCGGCTTGCCAATAACGAACTTCCTGTCGAGGTTCAGAAGCTGAGATGTAGAGTAAATTTCAACGGGCTTAGGTTCACTCCAAAGATTGAGGAACTAGGTAGAAGAGTAGTCAAGATTCTGAGGGAGAAAGGTCCCTTTCTGGTTCTCCATCTCAGATACGAAATGGACATGTTGGCATTCTCTGGTTGCTCTCACGGTTGCAACCGCTACGAAGAGGAAGAACTCACAAGAATGAGGTTAGACAACATTTCTTCTTGTATTAAAAGTTCTTTATGATATTGATGTTTATCATTCATTTTTCATTGCATAGATATGCTTATCCATGGTGGAAAGAGAAAATAATAAACTCAGAGTTGAAGAGGAAAGAAGGTCTTTGCCCATTGACTCCTGAAGAAACAGCTCTGACACTATCGGCCTTAGGCATTGACCGTAATGTTCAAATTTACATAGCTGCCGGAGAGATATACGGTGGTAAAAGGAGGTTAAAGGCTTTAACAGACGTCTTTCCAAATGTGGTTAGTATAAAAAATGCCTGAAAGATTCACTCAATAGTGTCAGTAACTGATGATGATCTTCTTTGATATTGAAAACCAGGTCAGGAAAGAAACTCTGCTCGATTCGTCTGATTTGAGTTTTTGTAAGAACCGTTCTTCTCAAATGGCTGCTCTTGATTACCTGATCTCTCTAGAAAGTGATATATTCGTTCCTACTTATTATGGGAACATGGCCAAAGTCGTGGAAGGTCACCGCAGGTGAATCATTATCAATTTATCACTGTTGTAATCTAAAGAAAATATAATGTTTCTTTTATCAATGACTAATATATGCACTTAATTCCTCATCCTCAGGTTCTTGGGGTTCAAGAAAACGATTGAGCTAAAGAGGAAGTTCTTGGTTGATCTAATAGATGAATACTATGAAGGACTGTTGAGCTGGGAAGTGTTTTCGACCAGGGTGAAGGCCTCTCACGGTACAAGAATGGGAGGTCCCAAGAAGCGGCTTGTGATTCCGAGTAAACCTAAAGAAGAAGACTACTTCTATGCTAATCCATATGAATGTCTTCAGCTATTACGTGAGAGTAGTGGCAATTCACCAGAAGAAACAATGTGATCTGATCCACACCATTGTCGATGGAGATCATGGAGCCGGAGATCTTTGGATTGTATATCAATCTGGAAGATGGGGTTTAAAAGGGGACCAATCACCCCCCCAGTGAGACGTTATTTGAGGTTCTTTGGTCTACAGCGACTTTCTGAAGAGCTATCAATGTTTTGAGGGAAGTGTAAGAAAATAAATGCTTTACCCACAAGATAGAAGTCATCTTTTTTTTTTTTTTTTGTAACACAACTTTCATTAAACCTAAACTCCAAAAGTCAGGGGAGCCATTACAGAGGATTCATTCCAGAGAGCCTGCTTTGCCAGAGCATCAGCATCTCTATTCTTACAACGTTTGATCCAGCCAAAAGAAATAGATGTAAAGGCCTCTGATAAACAGAGTATATCAGCAACAATGCCATACAGTTCCGCCGTCGGGGGTCCTTTGTTGAGCGTTTTAACCAGCTTGAGGGAGTCTGACTCGCAGCATACATGAAGGATTCCCTTTTCAATGCAGCATATTAGAGCTTCTCGCAAGGCCAGTGCCTCAGCTATCAGTGGGGAATTCACAAAATGGCAATGAGCTAGGAACGAGCTTCTATTCCCATCCCTATCCATCACCCAGCCTAGTCCCGCTAGTTGTAGATCCTGGCGCCAAGCGGCATCAGATTGGATTCGGGTTGAGTTGTCGCTTCGGTTGAGAGTAGAGTGACTTGTTGGAGCGGGAGTTCCTTTGTTTTGGTCCCCTTGTGATGACCTCTGTCCTGTCAGCCATTCTCGAGCCGCTACTGTAGCCTTGGTGATGATTGCCTCCGGGGTTGTGTCCTTGTTGTTAAAGACATAATCATTCCTTGCCAGCCAAATAAACCAGAGTATCCAAGGGGCCAGTTGGCCTGATGTTATGCCTGTAGGTGGAAGGCAAGTCTCTTTGCAAAGCGTAGGCCAAGCACCAGCTAAATCTACCATTCCTCTAGTGTCAATGCAGTTTGAGAATGGGGCTAGCTTCCAAACCTTTTGTGCTATCCCGCAGTGAAGGAACAGATGATTGGTAGATTCTGGGGTGTTACATCTCTTACAGTTGAGAGCGCTAGTTATGTTGCGTATTGCCAAGCTTTCTCCTACAGGTAGGGCTCCACGGAAAATTTTCCATAGAAACAACTTGATCTTCGGGGCTGTATGCAGTTTCCAGACGCCAGAGTTCCAGTCAACCGTCACTGCAGGACGTTCCTCCTCCGGGTATGTTGATCTTTCTAGTGCCTTTCGGTATCCTGACTTGGTCGTGTACTCTCCTGATTCCGTGCCCAACCAGATGAGTTTGTCTGGGGCGCCGGTTCTGCTCGGTTTTATGCTTAGGATTCTGCTTTCTTCGTGCGGTACCAAGCTTCTTATAGCCTCTCTGTTCCAGTCGGACCCATCGGGTAAGAGAAGGCAGTCTACTGTGAGGTCCAATTGATTTGCCGGCGCTGGTCCCATGGGTCTAGCTTGCTCTGTGTAGCTTAGCCATGCATCACTCCAGATTTTTATTGACTTGCCATTGCCCACGGCCCATCCCGAGTTGTTGCAGATAAGGTCTCTGCCAATTAAAAGGCCCCGCCAGCCGTGGGACTCTACTGATTTGTGTGTGGCCTGCAGGAAAGAGGTTTCTGGGCAATATTTTCCCATCAGAACCCGACTCAAGAGGCATGAGGGGTTGTGGATTAATCTCCAGCTGAGCTTTGCTAAGAAAGCATCATTGAAGCTCTGGAAGTCCTTAAAGTTCAAGCCTCCGTTGACCTTTGGTTGGGTCATTTTATCCCAAGAGACCCAAGCCATTTTCCTATTTCCATCCTTATCCCCCCACCAAAAGCGTGTCAGCGCAGATTGAATCCGTTGGCATAGTGAGACGGGTAGCTTAAAACAGGTCATGGAGTAAGAAGGGATAGGGGTCAGCACACTGTGGAGCATGACCATCTTCCCGGCTGGTGAAAGATGCCTGTTCGACCATCCGCTCGCTTTGACTTGTATTCTGTCTACTATCGAGGAGAATAGATCCTTCTTCTTCCTTCCAAAATGTTCGGGTAGACCAAGATATTTTCCTAAACCCCCCACCTTTTGGATATTCAATATCGCTTTCATCTTTGTCTTCAGGGCGACAGGGGTCTTGCGGGAGAAGGTAACCGACGACTTTTCTGTATTTATGGACTGTCCGGATGCAGCTTCATATCGGTTCAGGATGGTTTTTAGTGCTGATGCGCTCTCCTCATTTGCTCTCGTGAAGAACATCGTATCGTCCGCGAAGAGGAGGTGGTTTACTTGTGGGCTTCCCCGAGCCACTCGAACCCCTGTCATTTCTCCACTTTCTTGTGCTCGGTTACACAACCCCGAGAGAACTTCCCCACATAAAATGAAGATATATGGTGAAAGGGGGTCTCCTTGGCGGATTCCCCTACTCGGTTTAACTCTTCCTCTAGGCGAGCCGTTAATGAGAAAGGCGTAGGTAACGGATGAGACACACTCCATAATCCACTTTACCCATGTCGGATGGAATCCCAATCTTTCAAGGACAAGTTGGATAAACTCCCATTCGAGCCTGTCATAAGCTTTGCTCATGTCCGTTTTAACGGCCATTGAGCAAATCTTCTCGGCTTTGGAGGTTTGGAGGTAGTGGAGAACTTCATGGGTGATCAACACATTGTCGGATATTGCTCTCCCGGGAACAAAGGCGGATTGAGTTTCTGAGATGATAGAGGAGAGGAGAGGTTGAAGTCGCTTTGTCAAGATCTTGGATATGATCTTGTAGTAGACATTGCACAAAGCTATCGGCCTATACCCCGCCACTGTTTGAGGGCTGTGAACTTTCGGGATTAAGCGAACAAAAGTTTCATTGATCTTCGCTGGGAGCTTTGCAGAGACAAAGAAGTCTTGTATCTCGTCTACAATATCTCGCCCAATCGTGTCCCAATTGGAGTGGAAAAAACCAGCCGAGAAGCCGTCCGGTCCCGGTGCTTTATCTGCGTGGATCGAAAATACTGCTGCTCTGATTTCTTCCGCATTCGGGATCTGTATCAATCTCTCATTTTCTTCGTCTGATACTTTTGGTTCTAGCGCCATATTCACGACTTCTTCTCGTTCTCCTTCTGAGCTTGTGAACAGATTATTGAAATACTGGACAATTACGCGCGCAATTTGATCTTCCTTGTACACTGGATTCCCAGCCATATCTTCAATAACCGTGAGGTCATTTGCTCGTTTCCTGTTTTTTGTTGTGGCGTGAAAGAAACCAGAGTTACGGTCTCCTAGCTGCAGCCACAACAGCCTACTCCTCTGTCTCCAATATGCCTCCTCTGCATTGTAGGCCGCTTTCAGCTCTTTGGAGATCTTGTTGATGAGTTCCGTATCATTTATAGGGCTTGTTTGTGCTTCTTCCAGTTCCTCCCGCTTGCTTTCGATCACCAGGCGGCTGTTGTTTTGCTTGGTTTTGTTCCATCTTGATATTGCTCCTCGCACCAAGCTAATCCTATCAGCCACTGGTTTTGCTCCCGCTTGTCGCCAAGTTTCACGTATCAGTTCTGTTACTTCGGGGTTATCCTTCAACCGCCTGTCATATCTAAAAATTCCCCGGCGCTTCTTCTTATACGGATCAAAAACGGAGATAAGTGGCTTATGATCCGATCCTTCGTATGCTAGATAGGTACATCTCGCTGTGGGGAATCTCTCTGCCCAGCTGGAGTTTGCCGCTGCTCGATCCAGTCTGCAGCGGACTAGGTCATCTCCTCTTTGCCCTCTCCAAGACAGTGGATCACCGGTGTGCTGCAAATCATACAAGTCACCTTCAGCAAAGAACGTTCGCAAGTCTGCAAAGGAGCCCTCCGGTCTTTCATTACCGCCCGTCTTTTCGTCATTGCTGAGGAGGTCGTTAAAGTCCCCGGTGATGAACCAGGGGGCGTCTCTTTCAACCGCTAGTATGACTAAATACTCCCATAGTTGCTTGCGTTGGCGCTTGTCTGTGTCACCATATACGAAGGATGCAAAGAACTTATTTCCTTCAACTTCTATCTCTGTATCAATCAGATTTGCATTGGCTTCTAAAACTTCAAGTTTTATTTCCTGTTTCCAAAACAATGCCAAACCCCCGGCTCCATGGCCCGTCGGGGGTACCAAGTCGTAGTATTCATAGCCTAGATGCTTGAGTTTATCTAATACAAACGCATTGGGGTTTTTTGTTTCCATGAGAAAAATAATGTCCGGGTAGATGCTCTTCCTGATCTCCCCTAGTCGTTGAACTGTCCAAGGATTCCCCAAACCTTGGCAGTTCCAGCTCGCTATTTTTAAGGACCGAGAGTTGACGGAGTTTGAAAATCCGTCTTCTTCTTCTTCCTTATCGCCGGGACCATGTTGCAGATGGGCTGGTCATCTGAGTTTTGGGCCGATCCCCTTCTGTCATTGCTATCTCGCGAGTTTGCAGGTGTATTCCTTGCCCCTTTGTTTCCCTTGACTGTTGTAGTTGCTTGTGGAAGTCTCCTACGGCACATAGGTGGTTTTAATTGTTGAACTTTCCTCTTCCTCGAACTTGAACCAGTTAAAAGTTTCGGGCTTGTTTGGGTTCTCTTTTTAGTTCCTGGCGGTCTTCCCGGTTTGCGCCGTTGCTCCGGTTGGTCGTTTTGGTTCACCTCTGATTCGTGTGGGGGAGAAGGTCCCAATCTCAGCAGGGCGGGAATCCTCTTTGGGCTTTCTGGCGTGGTCTGAGGCGTTACTTGCAGCGCAAGTTTTGATCTCACCATCTGCGCAGCAGTTTCCTCTATTTCTCCTAGTACTTCTGCTTGACGGTATCGTTCTCTGCGCGCTGCACTTTCCGTTGGATCGGCTACGGCGGTGTATTGGTTCATGACTCCACGCAGTTCTTCTATTGCCTCCTTTGGGAGTTCCTCATGAGGTATCTGTAGGGGAGTCCCCCTAGCAGAGTCTCGATGAGCTCCCTTTGATGCACTAGACTCCTCTCTGTCTATCCGAGAGTGTCCTTGTGGGGTTGTAAAACTTGGTTCTCTTATGTTCTGTTCCCTGCGCCATCCTGTTTTAGCCTGGGGGGATCGCTGCTGTTCCCTTTGATTGGTGTGGAAAGCTGAGCTGTTCGAGGATCTTCCGATATCCCCTTGTTTTCCTTCTGGTCTTCGTCTCCATTGGAGGTTCCTATCATCCGCTCTTCTTGTATTTGTGTCTCTATGGGACCTTGATTCCAAGTTTTTGTGGCCTCCATATTGTCTTTCACGCGCTAGATATGTCCTGGTTCTGTCGTATGGGCTTGGTCGCTCTGAGTCTCCCCGTCTGTGTGAGATTGATTTTCCATAGAAGGATTGTCTTTGGTCATTTTGGCCTATCGATAGCTCAGGTTGTTTGTTGCTCTTCCTACCCTCCTCTGGTGGCTCAGCTTGTTCCCTCTTTTCTGCTTTAGCCTTTAGACACTCTCTAGCTTCATGGTCAAGTCGTTTGCAGTAAGTGCAATGTTTATCCAGTCCTTCATACACTAAGGTTGCGATTACCTCATCCCCATTTGGGAACTCGACCACAGAGTTCATAATAAGGGGAAGCCTCCCATTAACTTGGACTCGCATTCTGGCAGTGAGTGATGTTATTTCAGCCTCTTCATAGATTCCTAGATCTTCTCCAATGCATTTTATAGTCGGTTCTGTCCAGAGGTGAACCGGGAGTCCCTGGACTTTGATCCAAAACGGGATGAGTGAAGGAAAATCCGGAGCCGTGGTGGGGTTCCATCGTTCCACAATCACCATCCACTTTGTGTATCGGTACGGTCGTTTTTCTAGTATCGAGAGGAGGTCTTCTTCCTTTTCAAATTGAAATTGGAACATTCCTTGGCCTAGATCTGATCCAACAGGGCGTGTCTCAGTTGCCCATTTCTCCGTGAAGAAAGGTAGCAGTGACCAGACCTTCTGGACTGATGCATTCGTGACTCTACCTATTAAGGTCAGTGAGTGTTTTTGGAGGAGATATGAGTTCGCGGGTTCCGGTACTCTAACCCGAGCTTTCCGCGGTGCTTGGTAAGGTTCAGAGATGGCCCCTTTTCCCTTCTCAGCTGCGGTGAGTCTTCTGACGTCCATGGTGAGGTTGTGTTGTTCCCTATTAGGTAGATTCCTTCGGAAAGTAGCCACTACGAAAGAGAGCTTATGTAGATGTCTCTACGTCGGAGGAGAGATTGATGTTGGGTCGAGAGGCTGAGAAAAAACGTAGAGTCCTTCGTTTTTCCTTAGGCGTCGTCTGTTTGGTTTCTTAGTGAGTTGTCGGAGAGCCTAGGTTCAGATTGGTCTTTGCTTCGTTGGGGTTAGGTTGTTGGTGCTTCCTTGCTTGCTTGTCGTCGTTCGTCATGGCGGTCCCGCCGACCCGGGTCGGGGGTGTGAACTCGGCGTTTTGGCCTTCACGCGGTGGTGGTGCGGTGGAGAGACCGGTGGATACTTCTCTAACGGGAAAGGATTTGAAAAGATTCTCTGATATTCCGCAGAAAGGTGATCGAAAGAGGAAAGGACCGCTGGTTAAAGCGGGGAATCTGTAGAAGTCAACTTTCTATGGACCTTTCTCGACAAACGTGTCTGGGAGCGAATTTTTCTTATATAATTTCAATAAACAATGTGATCTGATCCACACCATTGTCGATGGAGATCATGGAGCCGGAGATCTTTGGATTGTATATCAATCTGGAAGATGGGGTTTAAAAGGGGACCAATCACCCCCCCAGTGAGACGTTATTTGAGGTTCTTTGGTCTACAGCGACTTTCTGAAGAGCTATCAATGTTTTGAGGGAAGTATAAGAAAATAAATGCTTTACCCACAAGATAGAAGTCATCTCATTATGCATTTTACAAACAAATGTTACAGTTTCTATTCTAATATATGAGCCTTTTTTTAGCAACAAATGTTACAGTTTCTATTCTAGTATCATATGTAGAAGTCCTCTCATTATGCATTTTACAATCAAATGTTACAGTTTCTATTCTAATACATGAGCCTTCTAATATATGAGCCTAAACTCAGAGAATACATAGTTTGAAGCAAAAAAAAAAAAAAGGTAACAAAACATTAATTAAAAAAACATATATTTATATATATATATATAGGCCTGGTTAACGTTGTCTTCTCACATAATGAACTTCTAATTAAGTTTCTTAAACTACTTAAATGACCATCAATTATGGATTGGGCTCCTTTTCCTTCCTTTCATACGTGAAGAATAATCGCCTCTCATTAGATTATCGATCTCTTTTGCTGAATCTGTTGACGGTAAACCTTTTGTTGATCTTTTCTTTGTTCCAGACTCGATAGGTTTTGAACTTTTTAACTGCCAGAAAACATATATGATTATATATAAGGAAACATGCTTATATGAATCTTCCTCACTCATATTTGTATTTTTCACGACTATATTTTCACAATTAACAATAAGATACTGTAGCTATTGATTAATGTGTACCTTTCGTCCCATCAAGAGAGGTTCACTTCGGCTCACCATAAGACCATAATCTTCATATTTGGATCCACCTACATCTATGTTTCCACCTGTAAGTTCTCAAAGACTACAACATCAGCATCACATGGTTATGTACTCATATGTTTAGGTATACTGAGAAGACAAACACATGCATGATGTATTGTAGATATCAACGCGCGCACACACACACACACATAAATAGATGCTTACCATCGTCATAAGAAACAACGCACAAATATATATACAGAACACACATTATATAATACCTAGCTACATACATCATCTTCATCATAAGAAGGGACGCCACAAACACACTTAACATCTATATATACCAAGGGACCTAAAGATATATGTAGACACACATGAGGATCTTCTAATAAGAAGAGAAAAAAAACAGAGGAGAAAACTAAGAGTTTGTCATGTCCAGACCTTGAAGCGCATGATGAAGATTCATCATCATCATGAGGACGAGAAACCCTACAACGAGTGTGATTAACTTTGCGTTTGTGTTCTTCATGTCGTATGCCTTTGACGATATTAAGGAAGCTATTAGTATTTTAGTTGATGTGAGTGAAGCTCATTTATAAGAGTCATCTGTCTATACTATGTATAAAAAAATTTAAAACCGGAAAAGTGAAAGCTAGGGTTTTCCGACAATTCCATAGGCAAGACAAAAAGGCACACTCCTCATCGGTAATTGTTAATGCTAGTGTGAAATAAAATAAAATGTTCCAGCAGTAACATTTGAACGATTTATAGGTGAAACCATTTTTTTAATTATCAAAGTAAATAACTCAACAATTTTATTGCCATCTCTATCCAAATAAGCTGGTTTCACGATACTTTGGTAATTGAGTCTTGCGATTGCCTCACAGCTCTAGCACCAAACGATCATACAGTTCAGATTATATTATTTCATTCAGATAGGATACTAGCTATAATATACTCAACTTGTTGTGTACTTGCGTATCAACCTTTTCTTATGAAAATAACTTTTTATAGGAATGAAATATTGTAAATTTACGTAGATCAAACATCCCTATTTCCGAATGGGAAAATAGAAAATAAAGAACTTAAAATAGTATTTCAAGAAAGTCGGTACCGACATGGAGTATATAAACTGAAAGGACAAAAATATTCTTGAAGAAATCAAGGAGACATGGCATGGAGAAGTTTTCATGAAGTAACAAGGTAGTTTAAGTTAATACTCTCTCCATTTAGTTTAGACTAAAAGCACTAATATTAAGAAAGTTGATACTTTAAGAAAAATAATATTTAATTAATTAGTTCAACCAATTATAAAAAATTGATATTATTTGATTGCTTATACTATCCAGTAAAAGTTATCTAGATATTTAGAAACTACTTACATTTTGAAACAAAAGAATTTTCCTTAAACTATTTAAATAAGAAACTGAGAGAATAAGAAACATTTGCTTATTGCTTGGGGTTTCTGAATGAAGTATCCCCTTTTATAATTCCCAAAGATCTTTTTTAACCATGGATTTGCTAAAAATGCTTTTGTGTACTATACTTAGCTAAATTTGAGCCAAAAAGTCTACTATATAAGTTTTTATGTTTACGAAGAATTTGATACTATGTTCTTTTTGAGACACGAGGGCGGGTCCTCCGATTCAATCCTTGTGGCTTTGTCGTATGTCGTATGTGCCGATGCCACTTTATAAGAAAAACATGTTAAATTTTTTGGGTTTTACTTGAAAAATTGGTGTAAAAGATTCATAAATATTTTAGAAAAAGAATTACTAGATGAGAAATTCAATATCCGGGCTTATGGTACCTAGTGGGGCATTCAAATACTTATGAGGCCCATTATTATTAGCACTTTGCTAAACCTATGGAGAGACATTGCTCCTCAGCAACAGCTCAATTCAACTAATATCACTCCTCAGCAACAGCTCAATTCAACTAATATCAAACATAATTTAAGCCTTGGTTTGGTAGCAATTCCATATTCAAACTTTCTTGTCAACAAATCAGGAAGCAGACTGTAACACCAAAGACTTATGGAGTACTATATGATTTTATTATTGAAACAAAGACAAAAAGCTCAGAGGATAGATTGTCTCGGATCTTAAATAGAGCTACACCATCATCACTATTTTAAATAAACTCCGGCGAATTAACTGAAGAATCGCCGGAAAATGAGATTAAACAAAACAGAGAAGGAAGGGAGGAAGATAGATGATGATAGGTTTGAGCTAAAAACCCAAAACTGCGGTGTGCTCAAGCTTTAGTGGCCGGGTTAAGCTCATCCCAAGCTTCAATCCAAGTGACCATAGCATCAGCAAGCTTGTCAAAGTAAGGATCAATGGGGCTAAGCTTCTCCTTCACCAACTTGGACAGCTCCAAGTAGCATTGTTGAACCGTCACAGCTTCTTTCGAGAGCTTTGCGCTCTGGAAGAAAGGGATGATGTCCTCCTGCCAGAAGATTCCTTTGTACTCTTTCTTCAGGTTCACAAACGGGTTGCTTGCCTTGCTGTGGTAGATGTAGGGAAGACCCGTCTTCACTCCCAATCCCAAATGGTCACAGATCACCTGCAAAAATACAGACCCATAAGAAACCGCTTAAACTATGTAGGAGAGTAGGGAAGTAATAAGTACCTTGACACACCAACCAGCCCACATATCGTCGTAACGACCAATAGGCTGACCATCACCCATGAGACCAAAGTACATAGCAGGGCCAATGAGATCACGGTCAAAGGCCAAGTTCATGCCACACATTGGGAAAAGTGTTCCCTTTGGGATGGTCATGACTGCATCCACATACCTTCACAGTAATGCCATGTAAGCATTGTTAGGTAATTAAAAAATCGAAAAAATGTAGAAAAAGAAAAAATGTTAAAAGTAGTAGTACCGTGTGTTCCTTTCCTTAGGCTTGACGAGTTGAGTTGGGGCGTCGTAATCAGGGATGTTGAGCCAGAGACCGTGGGACACAGCAGTGGAAACGCCCTCACGGAGACTGAAAGGGTATCCACGGACGAAGTCAGCACCTTCACGATAGGGATCGTACAATGTGTTGAAGAAAAACGGAGAGGATGGGCAGAGAAGGTTCTTGATGTGTTGCTCAAGTGCGTTCACTGCTTTTCCAGATGGATCCTTTGCAACCTATATAACACATGACAACAAACACAATAATATGTAATTAAAAAATAAAATTAAAAGATTATTCAAATGCAGCTAAAGCTAGAAGAAGAAAAAAAAAACATGAGGAACAACACGTCACACGTGATCAAACCAACACATTATGACAGCAACATCAATGCTACACTCATGTCGTAACTGAAAAAAAATCAATTCTTGGACACAAGCCCCACGATTCCTTAAAGTGTTTAGGACAACGACATGCAAGATTCTTATGAACTTAAACTGTTACGACATTAGAATCACCAAAACATAAGAGATCATGATCACTGAGTTAGACTATACAATTCCAGTTCAGAAAAAAAAATAGATCGAGAACAATCAAAGCATATGAATGTATAGATCTATGTCAAAATTCAAAATTTTGAGATCTGTTAAATGTACCGACACTGAAACCAGATCTCGCATAGACACAACACAATCCTTAAGACATAACCTGAGAGCAGATCTACAGATTCAGACAAAACAGAACGACCAAAAAAAAAGGAGTATTTTTTTTTTGACAGCACCAAAAGAAAAAAGGAGAAAACTTTGAGAATTGTGGGAAACTTACGAAACAATCGTCGTCAATAGTGAAGATGTACTTCTTCTTAGACACCATGTAACCGAAGCAGCGACAAGCAGAGTCCTTGAAGGAAATGCAGGAAGCTTTGGGACCGAGGATACGGTTGATGTCGTTCCTGTTGTAGAGCTCGTAATCGAACCCTTCGGGAACAGCAATGGTCTTGGAAGGATCTCCGTCCTGGACGATGATCAGATGGTAAGGCTGGAGAAATGGCCTCCACATCTCGAGGAAGTCGAGGTTGCGGATCGTCGGGATCACGATGTCGAGTTCATCTTTCAACAAGGCCGTGTGGTTCAGCGGGATTCCAACGGTATTCGCCGGTTCAACCATGATTGAGAATTGGACAAGGAGAAGAAGAGAGAGGCGTTGTTTGAAACTGAGATGAACTTGAAGAAGAGCGTCGTTGTTAAGTTTTATAACAGATCCGGCACGTGCGATGTATTTGCGTGACGTGTGTGAAGGTTAACACGTGGTCGATAAAGACTCGTTCTAACAGGTCAAAAGAATTTTACCCTTGTTTTGGTGAGGAACTGAAGACTTTTCTATTTTGTCTCTTAATTGTCCGTATTCTATGGGGAATTAATTTGTCTTTATTCGTTTATAAATTCGCATTATAAAAGTAATTGATTTCCAAAAATAGAATCTTATTATTTATCAGTTGTTGAATCAATTTGTATAAACTTACACATACATTTCTTAATTTTATTAATTTTTTATTAGAGCTGTAGTTTGAAGTTCGAGTCAATTGATTTACCTTTCACCGGTAATACTTGTAGAAACTCAGATATTTTTACTAGAAATCACAAAGATTCAAATAAATTTTGTTTATAAAATTTAGTGATTAACAAATACATCTCTTGGCAAAACAAAGAATTTACAACACGATGAGATAATCATTACAATATTATTTAAAAATTGTTAGATATGAAGCAATACTGTTATATTGTTCTCATTACGATAATAACATATTAAGTTAAACTAGTGGTATCTTAATTAAGTGTTTGTGGTTAAAAAATTTGTACTTATTTTAGAAGTTTAACGTGGTTACTACGTTAGTAGGTTTGGCTAACGCTATAAAGGAGATATTCTACCTAACAATTTAATTGGTTTCGGTTTATATTTTTCCTACTTGATTTCGTAAATGTATTTAGTGGCATGTGTGCGTTTTTAACAAACAAACAAACAAACAAGAAAAGTGGTGTGTGCGATTGCGAATTAAAAGATGGTAGATAGAAAACCTAACAATAGTTAATACATTTTGACCGGAGTGTAACATCAATAAAGGTGTTCATTAGGATGCAAATTAATTAACGTAGATCGTCAACGTTATTCTACTTTACTTAACGAAGGAACATTCCCATGTGGGAAAGTTATACAAATTATCTTCTGATCTTGACATTCCTTTCAGTGTTTTAGACGAAATTGAAATATTTCAAGCATGACCATAATAAAATACACACGGATAATAACTGCTCACTAATTCAGTATATTATACGTTGGATGTTATAAAATTCCATAGCTTTTAACGGACAACATTAGTATTATCAACAACCATCATTGATCTTTTGCTTACATCTCAATAAACATTAAATGAATGGAGTAACGTCGTGGGTCGCTCGTCGATGCACGATGCATATGGTCATTACATGCATCGTGAAAAATCCGAAAGAGTTCCTCTTTTTTTTTTTTTCTCTTATCCATAAACATTACATGAGCATGAACGTGTGATGATTACACAAATACAAAATGTTTGAAACATCCAAACTGGAAAAAACAAAAGGAAACAAGTCATCTAGACAAATCCATATAACTAAGCATATCAGTCTTCCTTTTACATATTGGAAAAATGATAAAGTCAAAAGACTCAAAACCAAACAAATTAAAACTTTTAATAGTTTTGGGAAGTTTATAGAAAACATGCATAAACCGAATAGAGAGAAAATAAAACAAATATCTCAAATGTTATTGATATACATGGGCTTTACATTAGTAGATTAGCCCATCACGAAATTCATGCCATAATCGGCATTCAAAAGGGCCCAATGGACTTGAAACTAAATTTTAACAAAAATAAATAAAAAGGTCAGCGAAAAACCCTAATTGTTTCTTCTTCTTCTTCCCTTGGCTCGCCGTCTCACCGATCGAATCATTTTCTCTGTTTGTTCGTTTACTCGCGCGCTTCGAAGCTCTGATTTTGACAGAGAAAAAGAAGTAAGAGATGGGCTCACGACAGGGACCACCGAAGCATCAGAACAAATTCGCATGGGTACCCAACGCCGGCGTGAAGATCAACGAAACCGTAAACAATTTCTCTCTGCTCGTTCTAACGAAATCCATTGAATACTTTTAAGCCAAACAATTGAGTCAAATTGTCTGAAATTTATGAATTTTTTTAGGAAGTGGGCGGGAGGTTCCGACCGCTGTCGGAGATAACCGGAGTTTGCCATCGCTGTCGGGAGCAGATCGCTTGGAAGCGAAAATACGGCAAATACAAAAAGCTAACCGAACCCGCCAAATGGTATGATCTTGTTCCCTGAATTTGATTGTTTCTCTGTCGAGAAAATTCGAAAGATTCAATTTTTATTTTTATTTGGTGTAGTCAGAAGTGTTTAAAGCGTAATGTTCGTCAAGCATATCACAAGTTATGCACTGGTTAGTCTTCTGTTTCTCTCTCTCACAAGCATATTACCTTCCCATGACATTAGTTAGGTATCTCGGTTTTGTAGTGAAAGTGATGTGTTTTAGTGAAATTCTGATAACAGGTTGTGCCAAGGAGCAGAAAGTGTGTGCAAAGTGTTACTCTTCTTCTGAGCAAATCATGGGAAGGTAATTTTGATTGCTGAATAAAGTCTTTCTTTTGCTTCTGCTAGATACTGGTTTCTTTATATTGTGAGCTTGGTAGCTAAGTTTTATAAGGTAATTGTTTGTTTCTCAGGGATATATATGAAGTAGAAGCTGAACAGAAGCTGCTCGATGAGGTTTGTCTATTTAGTATTTAGTACAACTCTCATTTCCTTCTTATTGGAGCTTAAAAGAAGCTTTACAGGGTTTCGATATTAAAACTTGGTTAATGTGTTGCAGACTATCAAGAATGCTAGGGAAAGAGATCGAAGGACACTTTTGCGTGCTGTAAGCTTCACTCTTTTAACTATCTATATAATATTTCCAAACAAGTAGGATGATATCTTTACTCTGAAGTTTGTGTGAGGCCTTAAAGTTGTGTGTTTTTGCGTTACACAGATGAACAAAGATAGCAACCCAAAGAAGTCAGATGAAGAAGCAACGAGGAGCGATAGCAGCAAGGTTGGTGATGTGTTTCCATCAACATCCCTTGAAGAATATGCAAACAAGTCTGGAAGAGTTAGCGGGATTGTTGGTCATGGCCATGTCGTTGACGATGAAGAAGATGATGATGATGTTGCTAGTGAACCTGAACTAGATGAGGACCACAGTGGTGATGATGATGACGAACTGCAAAAGTAATCGTAGTTTCGGTTGTAGTAGTTCTGTCAATTTTGATAGGCTTGTGAGATTTTGCAATACTCGTTATGCTTTTAATGTTTTGATAAACTTTTACTTATGTTACCTGCATATGCTATGGCTATAATGTATTGGGCTGAACTTAAAACAGGCCTCATTGATTTTCCTTATCTGCCCTGTTTGACAGCAACGTGTATGACACTGTCTGGAGATTCTCAAAAGTCTTTGGATTCACTGAACAATAGTAATAAATGTGAATCAGAATGTTTGAAATTAGAAAAGAATTGCAGGCTAAGTTGCATAAATACGTGTGCATTAAGGCACATTATTACACTTGGCATAGCACATCTCCCGCTAAAGCAACTTTCTTTTTGGCTTTTCATTAATCTCTCTACAAAAAGCTGGACTTCTCCATTCTCAATGAACACTTATGAGAATTTATAATTAAAAGAAGATTAATTACAAAGACTTCGAAGTTAATTGGTCATTACTTGTTTCTAACTAAAATCTATCATCTTTTTTCATGGTTGTTAATCAATTTGACTTATCTCCTAAGCTTTTCTTTTTGCCTTAAAGTCTATATTACACCGAGATTCTTCATCCCTGTGTTGTCACTTGTCACTTGTCAGAAGTTAAGGCTAAAGAAGACGAAGAGTTTCCCTCTCTCTCTTTCTCTTGAGCAAAAAATGGGGTTCTTGTGTTCTTCTTCTTCTTCTTCTTCTTCAATCGTCTTCAAGCTCGGAGTTTCTTTAGTCTTTCTAGTTTCTTTCTCTAGTTACACTCCTGCAGGTAAGCCGTAAAGATTCCATCTTTATCCAAGTTTTATCGCTGTTGTACTGTTGAGTATACAGTTTACTTTCTAGAGTTTTCTTCAAATCTCTGAGTCTGAGTGCAACTTTCGTTCTGAGGTCCTTATTAATTGACATTGCAAGAAGCTTGTGTTTCTAGATGCATATAGAAAGAGAGCTGTTGAATAGTTTTCTTCATTAAGTCTTCATATTAATGACATTTCATCACTAATGATCTGTTATAAAAATTAGAAAGATAAACTTTGAAGCATAAAAACAAAAAAAAAATCCAATTATTATGTGCTCATGATGTTGCTTTTGGGGTTTTTTCAGATGCTTATGATCCTTTGGACCCAAGTGGGAACATCACTATCAAATGGGACATCATAACCTGGACCGGAGATGGCTATGTGGTATGTATATATGCACACATTATCATCAACATATCTTGAATCTTGATTGTGTTATTTGTTCCACGGTGCAGGCGACTGTAACCATGTATAACTTCCAGCAATACCGACACATTCAAGCACCAGGCTGGACTCTAGGATGGTCATGGGCAAAGAGAGAGGTTATATGGGGAATGAACGGAGGACAAACAACAGAACAAGGAGACTGCTCAAAATTCAAAGGAACCATTCCTCATTGCTGCAAAAAGACACCTTCTGTTGTTGATCTCTTGCCTGGAACTCCTTACAATCAACAAGTTGCTAACTGTTGCAGAGGCGGTGTGATCAACTCGTGGGCTCAAGATCCAGCAACCGCTGTTTCCTCTTTCCAGCTCACCGTTGGACAAGCTGGAACCACTAATAAGACGGTGAGGGTGCCGAAGAACTTCACTCTAAAGGCTCCTGGACCCGGCTACACTTGTGGCCCTGGGAAGATTGTTAAACCTAGTAGATTCGTTGGTACTGACAAGCGTAGAGTTACACAAGCAATGAGTAAGTTAATACTCTTCTTGAAATAGTTTGTAGCTTTTAAGTCAAACTGAAACTGAGTTTGTGTTTTGACAGTGACTTGGAATGTAACTTGCACATACTCGCAGTTCTTAGCTCAGAGGACACCTACTTGCTGTGTCTCTCTTTCATCATTCTATAACAGCACAATAGTTCCTTGTCCTACATGCTCTTGTGGATGCCGAAACACTTCTCAGCCAGGGAACTGTGTAGAGTAAGTTCTTCTCATAGCTCACATTACCTGATTAAACCCTGTTAGCTTTTTCTTTTAATCTTGGTGGATTCTTCTTTGATTCAACCACAGCTCAAAAGGTCCAAGGATAGCATCTGTTGTTCCAAATACAGGGAAGAGCTTGTATGTACCGCCTCTGGTCCAATGTACAAACCACATGTGTCCAGTGAGAATCCACTGGCATGTCAAGGTTAACTACAAAGCCTACTGGAGAGTTAAAGTCACCATCACAAATTTCAACTACAACATGAACTATTCTCAGTGGAACCTGGTGGTGCAGCATCCGAATTTCGATAATCTCACTCAGACTTTCAGCTTCAACTACAAGCCCTTGATTCCTTATGCTTCCATAAGTAAGTAACCATCAGAGTTCTTGTTTCCATAGAAAGGAAGAGTCCTGATTTTTGTTTATTGGTTTTGTGTAGATGATACTGGGATACTCTGGGGAGTGAAGTTCTACAATGATCTGTTGATGGAAGCTGGACCATATGGGAATGTACAATCTGAGTTACTTTTCCAGAAAGAAGCATCAGCTTTCACACTTGAGAAAGGTTGGGCGTTCCCTAGAAGAATCTATTTCAATGGAGATAACTGTGTGATGCCACCTCCTGATTCTTACCCTTGGCTCCCCAATACCGCCTCAAACAAACCTATCGGTTCTCTGTTTGCAGCAATCTCCTTGTTACTGACTGTGCTCTTACATGTAAACCTGTAAGAATCACCTTAGTGTAGAATTTATTGTACTTTATGTTGTTTGAGGAAAACTCATCAGAGTATTATTGGCTTAGCATCTTGTCTGTAACACTTGTAATCAACTATTGTCTTTCATTGCATGTCCACACTAGATCCAGTTGAAAAAGTATTCTCAGTCTTGATTATCAAAACAAGATATGTTATTAAGCGAGACATAATGTATAGCAAAACTCTCCTCCACATTGTTTCAGGGAAAAAAAAATATTCAAAGACTAAAAAAAATCTCTGCAACCAAATGCCAAGAGAGGAACAAAAGCTTTTAAGACTACAACGTCGGGTTTGAGAGCTTTCTGGCAATGAAAAAGGGTTTAATATTGATAGCTAATCAACGAACACTCAGGCCTTGAATTGCTGCAGCAGATGATGATGACTGAGAGCCTTCCTCGGTTACTTTGTTTGATTCGATTGTACTTATGACGTTTCCAATGTTATCCTAACACAACACGAAAAAAAAAAAATCAGATTAAGGACATGTGTTGCATGGAAAATGAAGTTGAAGTTTTGTACTTACCCGCCAAGTCGCGAGCTTAGTTCGAAGTGACTGCCATTGCTTTGATCCGAATTCACGCTCGGAACAGCGGCTGAAAGATATAAATAATACCATCAAATTATCAACTTGCATACGTATACATATCTATCAGTAAGAAAGTTTCAATCGAAAGGACTTGCCTGACAATAACAACTTGGTTCATCTGATCCATCTTACAATCGATCAGTTTTGCAGTTATTGCCTTCACAATCCATAGTTCAACCTCCTCTTCCTTTACCTGAAAACACACAGAGAAAAGTAAGCAAACTAATAGAGTCACATTTTTTTCATGTTTTCTGAGTTTTTACCTGTAGAGTGTCTTTAATTGAGGTGTAAGGTATTTTGCCAGACTCATCTGACGCTAAGTCCACTAGTGACAACAATCTCATCTTCGTTACACAATCTTCATCGACAAGTCCTAAGAAACAGGCAGATATAGAAATTAAGGATTCCTCCGGGGATCATATTAGAAGAAAAAAATACATAAAACGGATAATACAAGTTAGTACCATAGCTTTGCAGACATTCTGAATTTGCAGCTTTGAATTCACTGTAAGCATTCAGCCTCTGGGTAAGAAAGATCTTTAGTAGCTGGTAAACCGGGGCATACTTAGTATCCTTCTCTAATTGTGCTACGGCCGGCAAGTCCAATAAATCACACTGCAATTACATTATTATAATAAGAGCTATGTCAAAACAAGAAAGACGGATCCTACACATCTCAGTCACATCAAGCTTTTACGAATTATGGTACCTGGAAGATGCTGGAAGCCTTGACAAATTCAATAACTGCACGCACAGCCTCCTCCTTCGCTTCACCCAGGACTTGAGCATCCTCATTGGAGAAAGTCGCTAGATACTTCGTCAGGAACTTAAGGGATTCATTCACCAAGCTGGAATATTGATAAGATAAAATCATGAGGTTATAACTAAAAGGAAACTCGGGAGAGAATGGCTGATGAGCAGGTTATAAGTTGCAGTACCTTTTGTTCTCTCTCAGAACATTAGCAATGGCAAGGAAGAGTTCCCTCTGATCTTTAGTGTCCACGTTCCACTCTTTCAAGAAGTTATCAATCTTCTTAAAAGAAGGAACAACGTACTCAGTAACCTTCCCTTCAACAGCCAGCGTAAGAGACTTCATGTAGACTTGGAAACGAGCATACGGGTGGTCCAGAAGGTTATAAAGATTGAAGAGGCTATACAAAGACAAATAAACCAACAAATCAGAAGTATGTAATTATTAAAAAAAAACATTAAACAAATAAGCTGGAAAGGATCATACATCTTCAAACGAAGTGAAGCTTTGTCATTCGGCTGCTGAACAACCTTAGAAGAGATAGCCTTCACCATTTCGAGAACATCCTCAGGGCTATTCGAATTCTTAACAAGGCTGCAGATGATGGTGTAGGTACACTCAAGATCTGAATCAAACATGCAAACAACATCAACCTACTGATAATGCAAAAAAGGATCTGCATTGTGTAATATAATAGAGAAACAAACCTTTCTCAGACATTTTGGAAGAGACCAATTCAGCTGAAGTAACCATCAACGAAGCCAACTCCAACCACTTTCCTGCTACTATCGACTCCTCAGCCTCTCTACATAGCCTGCTAATCTCTGGCTCCGCAGCCTAATCAAACAACACCAGTTCCAAAATTTCAAACCACAACTTAGAAAATTAGACTAATTGAATTTGTAATATGCATCAGAATCATGAAAAATAACACAAACTATTCAAATTGCACCAATGCAAAGTTCAATCAAACTGATTCTATCATTCATGCTTCACCAATGAGATCATCGAGACGAAAAGGATTAGAGAATGTACCTCGGGACCAGCATCAGCCCAGGCGAGCTGGGAAGTAAATTGAACTACGGCGAGAAAGGGATCTTCTTCGGAAGTGGGAACAATCGTCGTCATAGCTTCTTAGCTCTCTTCTCTCGGCGGCGCTGATGAACAATAATCAAAAACTACAAACTTCTTTCAGCAGCCGAGCAGAGAGAGAGAAGAAAGAAGCCCTAATCCACATTTTTATCTTTCCCGGTTAAGTTAAACCGAACCGGGATCGGGTTCACTTAATTAACGGTTTAAGCATCGGACGGCTGGTTAACCAGTAAGTAAAAATCGAACGGTTAAGATTGAGCTTTGCTTTCTTTACACCGCGTATAAAAACCATTGACTTCCTCAGACTATTATCATTTGGAATTAGGGTTTTAGAGCTGCCGTGTTCCGCCGGATCATCACCGTTGCCACCTCAAGCAAAGATGGTACTTTTAACTCGTTCACTCTTTTCTCCTCCATATTTCTTATCTCTTTTACTTTGCCTGATTAATTTTTTACGATTAACTGTTGTAGCCGTCGCACAAGACGTTCATAATCAAGAAGAAGCTTGGGAAGAAGATGAGGCAAAACAGGCCTATCCCTGGCTGGATCCGTCTCCGTACCGATAACAAGATCAGGTTCTTCTTCTGTTTAGATCTTTCTTTGTTTTTTTGAGAAAAAGTTGGAGTCTTTGATACTGAAGTTGGTTCGTTGTTTATTCTTCACGTAGGTACAACGCTAAGCGTAGGCATTGGCGCCGTACCAAGCTCGGGTTCTAGATCATCCGAGCTCGCTGCCATGACTCTGATTCGTTCGAGTTTTGCTATTTTACTTTCGGAATTGTGGTTAAAGTTTTAGTTTTTATCTTGTGGATGTTAAATCTTAAAAGACTTGCGTATTGCATGAATAATATATTATGAGTATCTAAAGTTACACCCTTTCTATTACGTTTTGTTATTGATTTGACTCTGCTTCTAGTTTATGATGAATACATATCATTCGTAAGTAGATTGTGAAAATGCTCCGATTCAATCCCTTTGCTGAGGCTTTTGGGCATTGTCGTTTCTTTTGATATTCGAGCATTTGTTTGTTTATTTCTAGAGGAAAAAAGAACATTGTTTTGAGATCTATATACAAGCGCACAGATAAAACTCACAAAACTCAACCATTCCACTCCATTGCAATATGATTTTGGCCTCTCTTGTTCCCATTTTCATCCAACACATTTTTTGGTTTTTATCAACTTCGAAATAAAAAAATTCAGTTCTTTTGAATCTCAAAATGTTTTAGAAAATCTTCTCTATAACGGAGTAATCACGGAAACGAGTATGTAAGAAGGCACGTCAAAAGGATTGGTCTTTACCTCTTTGTAGTTCATAGAATCTCTCTTCTTTTACGATTGGTCGCAAATCAAGGGAGACAAGAAACAGATGTGAAAGTGGATTATTCACGGAGAGAAAAAACTGGAAAAAGAAAGTTTTCCATAATGGGCTTTTCTTCTTGAATTACTTATGGGCTTTTTGTTTATCTTACTTTGAAAGTTTGGTAATGGACTATGTTTTCATTTGATCAAAACTCACTTATTAGGTGTCCAGAAAGTGGCTGTCTGCTATTGGTCCTTTTTATAAATCTTTTTTTTTCAAAAAAAAAAAAAATTAAACACCCTAATGGGTTACTAGAGTTAATGATGCTCTAAGGCCAAACATTTTATTTTTCTTTGAGTAATTCTTGGGTTCACCCCCTAGGGTGAACCTCTAGGTTCACCAACCAATAGTGTTTGAGTATTTGATATTTGATATCTTTTAAAAAAGGAAACAACATTAAATTTCCAAATAAGATTATCTTTTTAAAATAAAAAAATAAAAATACATAATAATAGTTACAAAAAAAAATAAATAAATATTTTTAAGTCTTTAGCAAAATACTAAACCCTATACCCTAAATCTTAAACCATAAACCCTAAACCTTAAACTTTGGATAAACTCTAAACGTTTGAAAATCTTAAACCCTAAATCATACATTAAAAACTAAATTTTAATAACACTAAACCCTAAATCCTAATCACTAAACCCTAAACCCTTGGATAAAACCTGAATCCTTAGATAAATTATAAACTGTAAATAAAAAATATTTAAAATTAAACTCTAGAGTTTATGATTTATCCAAGGGTTCAGAGTTTACCCAAGGGTTTAGGGTTTAGTGATTAGGATTTAGGGTTTAGTGTTATTAAAATTTAGTTTTTAATGTATGATTTAGGGTTTAAGATTTTCAAACGTTTAGAGTTTAGCCAAAGTTTAAGGTTTAGGGTTTAAGATTTAGGGTATATGGTTTAGTATTTTGCTAAAGACTTAAAAATATTTATTTATTTATTTTTTGTAACTATTTTTATGTATTTTTATTGTTTTATTTTAAAAAGATAATCTTATTTGGAAATTCAATGTTGTTTCCTTTTTTAAAAGATATCAAATATCAAATAATCAAACACTATTGGTTGGTGAACCTAGAGGTTCACCCTAGGGGGTGAACCCAAAAATTACTCATTTTCTTTTGGTCTTTAATTTGAAAGCCAATGTTAAAAATAAATTTTAGATAACCTTGATTAGAAACATGACAGTTTTCTAGCTTGAACCAGAACAAACATTAAACGCCCGGAACAACTGTTAGGTTTGATATGCACTAGTTTCTAGCAGTAGGGTTTGATGTGCACTAGTTTGTTAAAATAAAAACTCACTTATTAGCAGTAGGGTTTGGTATGCACTAATTTGTTAAAATAAGTAGAAACAATAAAACACTACAGCAGTGAAAGAAAAAAGGCAAGAGTTACAATTGCTTTGGAAATTCTGACAGAAAAGAACCTAATCCATTATGTGAACCCATGACTTCGAGGATGATCATCATGATAGAATATGTACGAACATCCCATCATTAACCTACGGATGAGATTCCCAAGTTGACTTCTTTAAAGATTTTAAGTGATGTTGAAAGATGGCAATGACGACGTGTGAAAATCAAATCGTACTCTGCCTTTGAATATCTTTCTTTTACTTTTCATTTGGCGCCCATTATATTCTTGCTTTTTTTTCTTGCTTTTTTAGAGTACAAGAATCTTGTATATGACCGACCTTAAATTATTTGAAAGTAAATGATCTCATGGGCAGGATGGTTCTATTAATAAGGGAAACTATGATTCCTATAATTCTTAGAGCTGTAGCATATCGTTTCCTTGTTGGTTCCGAAGTATGTACTATATATGTTCAATGTGTAGTGAACGAAACAATAAAATAGTCTTTATTTTGTAACAGTGAACTATTTAACATGAGTCGCACGTACCAAGTGATATCCAAGGGACCAAACATTATAGATATTAGATAATCAGGAAATGAGCTCATTTTGAATATTAAGATAGAAATAACGAGAAAGTAAAGATTGCATCAGACAAAGCATAATGATTCTTATCTTATATGGGTTCCATACTTTATCTTTTGCAATTGTACGCCCATTTTGTAAAGTAACTCTGCATTAATTTTTTATGGTTTACGGTATTATTATGGCTCCATTTCTTCTGCCCATGTGTTAAACAAAATGTATTTTCTGCAAAGAATCTAACAAACTAATTTCCAAGGTACATGTACTTGTGAGCTTATAATTACTTTATGGGGTCTTAGATTTGTGAAAGTAAATGCCCATATGAATATATGATTACCACAACTCAAGAAACATTTTAAAGCTAGCATATCCAACAAATGAATTAACTTGGTATGGGTAAAAGTGCAAATGAAATGACCATGTGCATATGAAAGAAGCTATAAAACAAATTATTCTAAAAGATTTATCACAGTTTAATCATTAAAATTACTTCTATATATTTCACCTAAACACTAAACATAACACTTGGAATCATGTAGCTAAAATAGAGCTACCGCGTGTTCTGTTTGAACTTTACGTTCTTATGAGCTAACGGATGCTTCTTTTGGTAAAGAATACTATATGATACAACATGTCATACTTTGTAATGTTAATCAATAATCAAGACCAACGTCTTAAAATTAACCGATCGATAAACGATGACAGAAATCACTTTTTGTTTTTGGATTTCCCTAAAATTAGATCTGTCGTCTCATGTGACATTGAATTATAGTAATAGATAACTATAAGCATGAATGAAGAAAGGAATCCTTGCTTAATTAACAATCTAGACGTTTAGAGATGTATCGATTCAAAGACATATTTCATCGTTTCTTACAAATAATATACTAGCTTTTGCTTCACTAATTAATACTAAAAATCACGGAAGTAATAATATTAATTATCGATTACCATAAGCCAGATGATTAATTATAGTATATAGTCAAATATGATGGCTTAAATATATAGTCAGAATAAAACCAGTACTATTAAATTCACGTAGAATTGTTATTCGTTAGATTTTTTATTAACATTTTCCAATAACTTCCAAGCAGGAATTATATAGCCATACGAAGATGTGTATGTAATGTTGGCATCCAAAATCAAGGAGAGAAACCCCACAGAAATTAATGGTGAAGTTAAACAAATGTTGAATGGTGGAAGATAAGTGGGATCATGTGCCAATAGTTGAACTGGATGAATAGACATTGAAACTTAACGTAAAAGAATACACACTGGTCTTTTTAATTGATTTCAAAATTGCTATTTCTAAAATATTGTTGAAAATGTATTTTGGTTAGATGGTTCCCCATCAACCCCAACACCAAGTCTCACTTGCCCAATTGCTTCATGTGACTTTGTTCCCCTTTTATCTTTTTCTTTTTTGTTCCCTTCCTCCTTTTTTCACTTGTCTATTATTTTCCATTTATTATAGATATTCCATCTTATCGGGCGAAGTATGTTTGGTGCAATTAATTGTTTTCAAAAAAAAATGTTTGGTGCATTTAATTTCTTTATTTAGGAAAAAATATATGTCCATGTTTGACTGATAGTTCATTTTGTAAAAATGTCACGTTCGAATCTCATCAGCTGCACGAAAGTATTTAACAACGGACTCTTATCTTAAAGAAAAACCATTTTAAGAAAACAATTTCCATATAAATCATATATATATATATATATATGTATATGTTACTTGATTATCTAATTTATTCTTTTAATTTGATTGACAATTCAACTTCAACATCCTCACATCACAACACTGTCGATTTTTTCGTTCACCCTGTTAATTGTTTTGATGCAGTTATGAACCATTTATATATACACAAACACTGATTAAATCCATGCACCATTCTTCATCACATTTTTCGTAGAATCGATTGTTAATTATAATAACTACACGTACAGGGCATGCATGATATATATAACGTAGATACTTGCTATATATAGTTTGTGACTGGCGTAGAGAAATATCAACTAGTAAAAGCAAATTTTTTTCCAAAAACAGTGACTCTTCTTTATCTTCGTAACACATTCTCTCGCTCCTAAAACACTGAAAAGTTAATCTTCGCTAGTGCGAACAACTTTTAGTAACAATCAACCATACTGATCATTGCATAAAGTGTTGTTACGATAATATACCATTCACATGAAGCTTCAAAAGTCGTTAATCATAAATTGTTACCAAGGCAATAAATTATTAAAAATAATGAAAAATCATTTATACGGAAAGATTGAAAAGTATAAGAGAAAACATTAAAGATGACGCGCTTGATATTGTAATAGTATATTCCTTGGTACTTACTAAGGTCAAATCAAATTAATTTGTTTTCATGCGAGTTAAAGAAAAACATTTTTGTAAGAAGAAAAATTATATAGATAATATTTATAAACCCCACCTTCTTCACAGCTCATTGTGGAACAAAGCACGTGATATGTCCACAAGCTTTTTGTGCTTAGTACAGACTCAGGACATAAGAGCACCCCCATTGAGGGTTCATGGGGGGAGTTTACACAAAAACCAAGAAAATAAAATAATAAAATAATTCAATTCTATGAACCCTCTCTCTCCTAAAGTTCTCTTGGTTGAACCCCTCTCTCCTAAAGTTCATCACTGTAGCGCGGGCCCCACGTGGCGTGGCGGCCCGCGATTGGTCTAACTTTTTTTTTTTTTTTAAAAAACCATAAAAAAAAAGAAATAAATTTTAATAATAAAAAACTAAAAAGATGAACCCCAAGAGGGGTTCATTGATGTGGATGCTCTAACCCTCAAATCAACGAAGACAAGAAGTATTTTTTTTTTTCCCATCTAAAATTTTATTGATTAAAGGGCCAAGCCCAGAATATTACAAAGCCCAAATCTTACACTTTAGGCCCACATCCATACAACCCTAGATCCTTTACTCGAAGCGGCTCAACCGCTTCGCTCCGCGGCCGCACCTCCGCTTCAAAACACCGCCGGTGAGACGAAACACCGGGACACAGAAGCACTCACTAGCTTCACAAACTCCTCATCGCAAGCTCTTTCCACCCAAGAATGTTCTATTTCGGAGAGAATCGATCGGTGAACCGAGATCTCATCCGCCTCCATGCTTCACTAAAACTGGGAAGAAAGCTTCGCCGCGACATCACCCTTTATCACCGGAGAGCTTCAATCGTCCTCAGACGAGAGCTCCTCCATCCATCAACTCCAACCCAAACCCAAATAAACCAAGACAAACCCAAAATACAAACGAAACCCTAAAACAGTACTAGGGGAACCAGAGCCGGCGACGCAAGGCCCAGAACGCCTTCACCCCCGGAGACTAGAGCCGGCGATAGCAGAGCTTAAGAAGCCTCCGCCTCCCGGAAACAAGACCGGCGGCGATGGAGTTGTATAAGCCTCCACCTCCCGGAAACGGAACCTAAACTAAAAAACCGACTTCACCACGCCAAAAACTCCCCACAATCGCGTCGTTACTCCAACCGTAACACCACCAAAGATGACGGTTAACTCCCCGAGTTGTCACCGATGGATGGGACTGGACCAGAGCTCCGACAAGGCGGTCGTGAAGAGGAATCGAAGGAGAAGCGGGATGGTTATCTCTCTCGGAAGAACAAAAGGTTCCGGCGACGGCACGAACGCTCACGCGCCGGCCGTACGCCGGACCCAGAAACAAGATCTAGTTTCTCTCTCTAAAAGGTGAGTTTAGTTTAGAAGGCGAAATGACATTGTTATTTTTTTTTAAAGTCGAAGACAAGAAGTATAAGACGACGACTTTATAATATAATAACCCTCTACTTATTTTACATGCTAGATTCCTTAATTTTGAATTTAATAACTCACATGCAATAAAAGTTATTACATCATCTATTAAGCAATCAATTTAATACCTAGCAACCGACCATTTTTTATAACCAGATAACAATGAATTAGAATTTTCAGAAGTTGTTTTTATAAAAAAATTACATCGAAAGTTTATAATCCTCCCGATCTTTAGAAAGAGAGAAATAATCTTCTACTTAGCAAAAAAAAAAAGAGAAATAATCTTCTGTCAATACTTGTCGCTTGTCCACAAAACGTAAATCAAATTAGTTACTTTCACTTTCTATAACTAAATAATCTCCTTTCTTAGTGCCTGAACAATTCCTTGTAAGACCCATCAATCTCAGTTCATGCATGCTAAAAAAAAAAATTCTCAGTCCATGCAAGCTTTCTTCCAGTCACCAATCCACTTTCTCTCATAATCATTTATTTTGATTTCATGCTGCCATTAAAATACTAATAATATTTTCTTATTCTTTTAGATAAATATATTATTATTTTTTTGTTCAAAAATATATTATTTATTTATTTTCAAAAATTATGTGTGTTTCTGACAAACTCCACATGCTCATGTAAAGGGCCACCAAGACTTCTAAAGACCCAACTCCATTATTTTGTCCACATGGATGTGAAGGAAAACTTAGCTAATTATAACTCATACAAAAAAAAATTCATTTATATATTTCATATTATTATTATTATTGTGAGACATAACCAAATAGCATTTGGAGATCAAAATTTAAAGTTAAAACCCTCTATCAATTTTTATGTTATAACCAAATTGTTTCTTAATTATGCTTTTAATTATACATAACATAACAGTGAATTATCAACTGCTAATCGATAAAAGAAACTCAAATGACTGCTGAGATAACTTTCAAAAATATGATTTTTATAGTATTGGATTATTATTATTATTATTATTAGTAGTAGTAAATTATTCATCAATTTACTATTTTACACCAACAAATTAAGATAAACTAAATCAATAAGAATAAGAACGTTTCTTACAATACATCCAAAATATAACCAGTTTTTTTTTTCTAATTTCAAAAAAGCATTTAACTTTGGTATAATAAGTTAGTCTTGTGCTCTCATGTGCAGAACTTTCATCGTAAAGAGGTGAACCAGATTCCTAATTATTTGCCAAGCAGAATTTTTCAGAGCTCTGACATAATTGAAAGAATATATGATAAATACAAAATTTGTTACATGTATATAACCTTACATGTTAACACATGTACATTCTTACATTATATATGCTTCAAAGCTTTCCGGCGACAGTTGTATCTTTTGCCTTTAAAGAAACAAACCTCTTTATCAAAGAACTAAAACAAAAACCTTTTTTTCCACTTCTCTTCTTTCTTCTTCAAGGTAGCCTCCAAAGCAAAACACCAAAGAGCCTAATCTGTTGTCTGGTCATAACTTCACAAGAAGCTCCTTAATGCTGGCTTCTTCCTGTCCATTTCTTCGTTTCTTCTCCATCTGAAACACACACAAAAAGAAACGCTAAATCCAGAACAGAGGAAGAAGACGAAGAAATTGGTAACTGCAACAACAGAGTTTATGAAAGTTCGTTTACTTAGTTATTTCTTTTGAGATAAGGAGTTAAGAAGAGGAAGAAGATATGTCTGCAAAACTTCAGTATAACTTGTCAGATGAGAACCCAAATCTGAATAAACAGTTTGGATGCATGTATGGGATCTTTCAAGTGTTTCACCGGCAACAATATCCGGCGAGACCAGTCTCAAGCGATGTGGAAAAGTCTCTGCCTCCAGGTAACTTAAATTCTCTCTCTTTCTAAATCTCAGTCTAGTGTTTAGGACCACAAAGAATAAACAGAGTAGTTTCACTACAACCAAAAACTACGAGTTAAGAAGTGGCTCATTTTGCAGGAGAAAGAAAGGAGATTGTCGGTGAAATTAATATGGAAAGTGAAGAAACGGTAAGAATCTAAACCAATTTGTTCATTCATCTCTAAGAAATGAGAATTCTGAAAAAGAAAGACTAATAAAAAAACAGAAATTGCAGGGAAAGAGTACCAAGAAGAAGAAGAAGTCTGCAGTGAAAGAAAAGCATAGAGTATCTTCCGAATCCTCTTCACGGCCTTCCTTTTCGTCTTCTCCACGCTCCTCGAGCTTCTCGTCTACAGAAGTCAGTACCACGGCTTCTCAATTCGACCAGCCTGGAGAGAAGCAGATCAGAGAACAGCCCAATGCTAGGCCTATGATGCCATTTGATCTGAAGGAGCTTGTGAAAGGCTCTATTAATAGAGAAATGAGAACCAGAAGTGAAGAAACAGCAGCCTTCACTCAGCAGCAGCAGCCCAATTCAGCTAGAACTAGTTCAAATGAGTGGAATGAAGGTAGTGGAAGGGCTTTGAAGTTTAAGGAAAGCCATAGGCTGTCTTACGACGAGAGGGAGATGAGAAACAACGGATACAAGACGGACTCGAAGTTGAAAGAGACACCTAGGTTGTCTTTGGATAGTAGATCAAGTCCTCCAGTGAGTCACAGGAGATCGAGTTCGAGTGTTGTTGCCAAACTGATGGGGCTTGAAGTCATTGCGGACAATTTTGAAACCGAGCAGAGAAAAGAGAACCTGTTTTGCGACTCCCCAAGGCCACAACCAACAGCTCTACAGAGATCTAGAAGCGTTGGTTCCATCAAGAAGATACTACCTGCTTCTTCTAAGTTTCCAATGGAACCAGCTCCGTGGAAGCAAATGAAAGCAGGAGACGCTGCACCGACGGTTTATGGAGAGATTCAGAAGAGGCTTACGCAGCTGGAGTTCAACAAGGCGGGAAAAGATCTCAGAGCTCTTAAGCAAATACTTGAGGCTATGGAAAAGACGCAGAAAACTCACCAGCCAGTTCCAGCTGCAACAAGTCCAGCCATGAACTTCAAATCTACATCGATCGTGGTAATGAAACCAGCGACTCCAGTTTCCACTTCCTCGCTGCAACAGAAGGCCGCCTTGCCAAATGTCAATGTTGGCAACACCAGAAAACCTCAAAAAGTCACCTCGGGGAAGCAGAACATTGATTCGACCAAGAGCACTAGCCCAAAACCAATAAGGTCGAGGCAAACTTTGGTGGCTAAGTCAGGTAAGAGCCAACAGCAAAGCGTTAGCCCAAGAATGCAGCCCAAAAAGCTCGGGTTTGAGAGGCAGTCGCGACCAACTACTCCAAAAGCAGAGCCAGGCAAGATCCAAAGGCAGCTAGGTAGTAGACAGCAAAGAGAGTCAGACTCACCGAGAAGAAAACAAGGGATAAAACCTCGCAGTAGTCTTCAGCAACCTGATGACCGATTAAGCGATGCGAGCAGTGACTTGAGAAGTTTAAGATCTGGTAGCAACATAAGCTTGGGATCCAATGGTGACATCGAGGTTACAAGCAAACATCGGCTGGAGAGAAACTGTGACTTCGCAGAGCTGCATGCCTCAAAACAAAGGGTATGAAACAAATCTATTTCTCTTCACTTCTCGATTTAATTCATTAGCTGAGTCTCTTCTTTTTACTAATGCAGAATCCAGACTTTGGAACCAAACAAGACAGGCCATCTCTTAAACCTCTGAAAGTTACTGTTGAACAACCGAGCCCTGTTTCAGTTCTTGATGCAGGCTTCGACGAAGAGGATTCACCGTCCCCTGTGAGGAAGATATCCCTCAGTTTTAAAGGTAAGGCACTTGCAAGGATTCACAAGGTTTTGGTTTGAGTGAAGTTCTCATCTTCTATTTGTTTCTCTTGCCAGAGGACGATGCTCTACGTTCTGAAGAATCTATGTGGATAAATAAGCCTACCGGCGTCTGCAGATCCATACTATTGCCTGAGAATAAGGGTCCAACGCAGACAGACTCTGATCTCCTCGAATGCTTCCCTGATGAAGATGCAAACATCAAAAGCGGCGACCACAAGTACATCTCGGAGATACTGTTGGCATCAGGGCTTCTGAAAGATCTTGAATACAGCAAGATAAGCATCCAGCTGAACCAAGCACGTCTCCCTATCAACCCTGGACTGTTCTTCTTCCTGGAACAGAACAAGGCCAGCAATATGACTCTAATATACAACAAACACCGAGGCAGGGAATTCAGACAACAGCAAACAAATCTGACTGAGAAAATCAGAAGAAAACTCATCTTCGATACCGTTAATGAAATTCTAGTTCAGAGGTTCAAAGGTTCTGCAAATCCAGTTACAACAATGGAGAAAAAATTAGAAGCGGAGGAACTTCTGCAGACACTGTGTTCGGAGATTGATAGGTTACAAGAGAACAAATCAAAGTGTATCTTCGAGGATGACGAGGAAGACATCATATGGGAGGAACTGCAATGTCAAGGCATGAATTTGAAGGAGTTTGAAGGTGAGAATCCAGGGATAGTGTTAGATATTGAGAGGATGATTTTCAGAGACTTGGTTAGTGAAGTTTGCTTCTGTTAATTTAATGGGTATCACTTAGAATTGTACATGGTTTCTGGGTTTTCAGCCTTGTTTCTTCTCTTCCTACTTGATTGTGTAACAAGCATATATATACAGGTCTAATTAATAAAGTAAAAAATGCTAAGAGCATAGTTGGTCAATCAGAACAATTTTCATTAGGAAATGGAGTTAAAGGCTAAGATCATATCAAATTAGTAACAAATTCTTACCCTAAAAGGTAATGTATCCAACTGCAAACGATCACTAAACTCAACAGGCAAAGCTATTCTGTCTACATGTACTAAATTGACGATGATACCTATTTAACATCTGAGACGACAGTTCCCAAATCAATCCTTTCGGTTCCTAACTTTTTCTCCCTCTTGTCTCCACCTTCTTGAAACCACCCCTGTTCCTGGACGCTCCTCTTTATCGCCAAACACGAAGGTCTCTTCAGAGTTCCAACCTTGAAACGTAACAAAGTTTGTTGAGGTCTTGCACCATCTTTCTTCTCTCCATCCTCGGATTCAGCAAACCCGTTCTCCTTGTTGATATCATCTGACGGAGTAGATGCCTCAAGAACTGGGATGCGATGGTTGTTGCTCATATTCTTATCAGGGACGTGGTTGATGCTAAGCTCCACAGGGCCGAACACAGGTGACACTTCCTTCTCCACGAATCGAAGAGGTGCGGTAAGAAATGGATTACCTTCCACTTCTTCTTCTCCTTCTGTTGATTTTCTAACATCATTTGGAGACTTGAGTACTTCTAACCCACCACCATTGAAAGAATGTTGTATACTCGGTAACGATGGCCCATTTTCTTTACTCCCAACTTCTACTTCGATTGCGCCTGCATTAGCTTCCTCTGATATATGACACGATTTGGTTCGGGGAAATGCAGGAAGCCAAACCGGGATGTGCTCATCTGGAGGTTCTACTCCAACCTCATAGAAACTAGGAGCAGGTCTTTTCTCTCTATTAACTGGGAAACGAGGTAGAGCAAAAACAAACGGCATCTCCTCCGCTTCTCCTGTATAACGAATAACATCCTTAACTACACTGGAACCAGCAAGACAACGGTCAGTGTCCGAAACACCAGCGAAACCCACACCAGACCCCAAATCCTCTAACGCCTGAACAACATCCAGAGAATTACCCTCTACTCTACCTGCTACGTTAGCATACAGCTTAGCAGTCTTCCCAATGCTCTGGACATACTGAACCGCTACACCGGTTAGCTTATCAAGAGCAGATTCTTGAAAAGAGCTAAACCTAAGGCCCTCGCGTGTTGTATGTGAATCCTGATAGACATTAACCTCAACACTCTCGCAAATCTGAGCCACAGCCATTCTTGCAATAGCGTAGGCGAAATCACTGCCTTGAAAAAGCTTTCTCTTGCCCTGTGATTCTCTAATCTGAGTTCTTCCACCTTCTCCAACTCCATTGCTCATGTTCAAACTCTCTTACAGCTTCACCCAATGGAACCATTGTAAACCAAGGCAACACGCATCCCTCTCGGAAACACACAAAAATCAATTCACTTCCAGCGAAAGTTAGTTACTTTGGCACCTAACAAACGATAAAAGAAGATTCCTTTAGTGAAAACTGAATCCAATTTCTGCTAAACCCTAGAAACTTATCGGGTCCAATTGAGCTCAACAAACCAAACTACGAGAGGAGTAAACCAATACGATTAAAAGGAAGTAGAATTCTTACCGGAGAAGAAACTTTCTCCATCAAAAACGTCCAAATTCGCCGGCGAAGAGGAACCGACTAGCTTCGCCGGTGAGGGAAAACTCTAGTGAAGAAGTGAAATTGAGAGAGGAACGGCGCAGAATTTAAGGATTCGAACGCGATTTAGAGTAAGCTCGAAGTGTAAAACGCTCTGCTCGATCCAGAGAGGAGGAGGAGATTTGAGATTTCGTTAACTTATAGACCAACCGGCTTTTATAGACGCAAGCTTTTTTCTTTCTCTTGAGGAAATTAAATTACTAACCGAATTATTTTAATGGTTACAGCGATGATGTAATAATTATTGTGGTTCTATAATGTTATGTATACAATTATTGCCAGAAACGATAATATACTTGCCATACAATTTCCTATAGTTTACTTGGGCTTTCTAGCTCTCGAACAAAACCTCAATACAATGGGCCCTTATAGAGTAGCCCAATAACTAATGTAAAAGAAAAATGAATAACTTATAGGGTGGCCCTTAAAACTGCTTTCATTCTTGCTAGTTTTTTCTTGTCAACTATTCTTGCTAGTTTCCGAGTGAAAGTTATAATGTTTTAGACTTCACTATGATGATAACAATCTCTACTTCTACACAGCATATATAAAATATATTTTATACTCGTTTTAAGAAATTTTCACACGTATATCTGTGTACTATAGACGCTGCATGATGGCTAGAGCGACATGGAAGCTTTTTGCAGAAAGTATGATTGAGATATGACAGTGTCACAGAGCATTGGATCGGTAGCCTTTTTACTCTATTCAAATATCAAAGATATTTACATGCTTTTGTCTGCAAACTTTTTTGTTACCCCTAGTTAATTATTTCCTCTTACTCCTTCGTCTTACCTGGCCCTTTAAATATAAATAAACTTTAATTAACAGAAGAATAATCTAATGTTTACAAGCTTTTTTCTGTTGTGTCATACGTACATAGTATCTTTACTTTAGCCTATTGTTCCACAAACAAAAAGACTTTAGCCTATTAAGTGCATTTGAGTTATAGCATACAAATCCGACGAGAGCATTGACTGAGCGTGATCTCAACTTCTTAATGCAATTATTAATTAACTAACAACACCGTCAGTCTAAATGTGGCCTACTATGCTAACTAATGGGACACTTAATTGTGTGCTCAAATCCGCTCACAATGAATTTCTATTTGATCACTGAGTCAAGCATTTTATCACATAACACACTATAATAATGTTCGATTACATTGTGCATCAAATAGGAAACATAATCTCTTATGCGATACATTATTACCAGCTGAGTCAATAGACTATAGAAAATATTACAAACATTTCACATTATTGTGCAGTCTCTCCATGAATCTAAATTTATTTAGCTTGTTAGTTTCAAAAAATGTATTACATTCCATATACTTATAATGTTATACAACAAATAAAAACTAAATAAATTAATATTTAATGTTTTGTGTTTTGTGTGTACTCAGATCCTATGAAGAAGATACACGTAGATGAGAAATTTCTAAACACAGGTATGCATATTAGTAAATCAAATAATCAATTATCTGTTGATTTAATATGTTATCTGTTGAAAAAAACGTTGAGTCGTATAGAAATATATTAGGAAAAAGGTACACCATTAACTACCATTTCTTATAGAAAAAACATTAACTACCATATTATTTTTGTTTTGTGTCTCTTCAGTTGTGAGCACATCAAACATTAATTGTTTCCTTAATCTAATTTCACATCAGATTCTTACTCCTTCAGTTTTTCTACTTCCGGTCGAACTGGACCGACGGCATCGGGTTACTATTACCATGCAACAAGGAGTACAGGGTCGAAATGTTTTGGGAAGATGAAGAACTACCCATTAATGGCATTTGAAAGTGGCTTACCATTTGCCTTGGATCTGTTGTCTCCATAGTCCTCGAACCAGCTGATGTTGATGAGGGAAACAAAGATTGTATAGTAGTTGTTGTTGATGATGTCGTCACTGGACATACCAAGAACTGTGATTGAATTGGGACAAGACTATGTAATTGATGTTGATGATGGGGATAATCTGCCTGAAACCTCGTATGTTGTTGTTGATGCTGTTCCATGTATTGATAGGTTCCATAAGACCCAATATGATTATTGTTGGTTTCTTCACGGCTAGTAGTAGTATTGGACTCTTCTACACATCCATTAATTTTAAAACCGAGTTGGGTCGGATCTTGACCCGGTGGTTGACTAAGATTCAAGAACGCCTGGTGATGGTTGAAAAGACTGAAAGTTTCCGGCGAGACGGGCAAGGGAGGAAGCTCATCGATCTCATCTTTGGCTGCATTGAGCAACCAGTCAACGGCTTTACTAGGCTGGTCAAGGCCGAGACGTTCTTGAAGATCATAAAGCTGGATAGCCGTGGGGACTGATAATCTCACGCGTCTGTCACGTAGACCACGCAACGTACACACTTTGCTGTGACGGTCTTTGCCTCCAAAGGCACGTGAAACCCTAACAATCCTTCGATCCTTCGATTTCATCCACGACGACGAAGAAGAAGAAATCGAAGTTGGTGGCTTCTTAATAACGGGTTTGCCACTGGTGGCTACGGCTACGACGACAGCTTCTTCTGAATCTTCTTCTACTTCTCCGTTACGTCTTGTCCTAGTCCCGCCTGAAACATCGTCGTTTGCATCTCTCCAAGGTCCGGTATTCATAATACTAGTACTGTTGAGATCTTCAAAAACAATTTAGTTTAAAATTTCTAAGAATATCATATTATCCTTTAGGGTTTCTAATTTTTTTTTTGTAAACAAGTGATCGTAATACAGTGAAACTCACGAAATAAAATTATAAAAATAAAATTATTTGAAGAAAATTAGGGTGAAATAATGATTTATTTATAGATATTCGTTCACGAAAAATGAGATGTGTTTGCTTACTTGAGTTCCTGAGTCTGAACGGTCATGAGCTTGAACAGCAAATCTAGGGTTTTGCTATTTGATAAAGCGAGTAATAAGATGATGATGAAGAAGAGGGACTGAATAAGGATGAGAGATAGAGAGAAAAAAAGTATTTGATTCCGTTTTTCTTTTTCAAAAGCATGAATAAAATGAGAATATGAAAAGAAAAAGAAAATAAGAAAGAGGTAGATGCTTTTGGAAGTGAATATGAGAACCCTACCAGTTTCACAAGCCTCCAAAGTTTAGAAGAATTGCGACTATTTATGCTAAAAAGCTATGGATATGGTAGAGCCACGTGGCAAATTTCGCTATCCCTCGAACGGAAAATAAAATAAATGCTTTGATTAATCAGTCATATTCATTTTCATCTTTAATATTATGGATCATATCATATCTGTAAATCTATAGACGGACGAGAAAACACAATTCGGATATCATATTATCCACGTATAAGATATGAACGGCAATCATAGTACGGCTAAGAAGAAGATCTCAAACAAGCATACGTGAAGATAGCAAATTATTAAACATTTATTGACGTGAAGTTATACATAATAGCAGCTTGTCAAAACATCTAACTATTTCTCAGAGCATTTCCAAAATACACTATATACCTTCAAATATGAAATTTTTTGCTCTCAACGAATTTCAAAATTTCAAATTTGAAGTTTTGAGAAGCGAAACTATATATTTGAAATTTCATATTTTTATTTGTATTTTGGTCCATACAATTACACATCACATTTATAATTCATAAATATTTTTTGTTTATTATTTTAATCCTTATAAAAATTATATCTCATAAATATTTTAAGTTTTGTTTACAAAATTTAAGTTTACACATAAAATTAAATAAAACTTTAAAAGAAGGTTTAAAATATTTAAAACTAGATTTAGATAACAAAAATATACAAAAGAAACTTAACAAAAAAATTAAAATAGAGTTTTTTTAGATGCTCTGAATACGAAAACTAGAGCTTACGTCTGGACAGGTGTTGATTTTTATCTTTTTATAAATCGTTTTGTGAGATTTTTAATCATATAGGTTATTTAGATATTTTTATGTTCCTAAAAAATTACCCGGACTCGGAAGAATCCAATTCAAACCTTATCCGAAAATTTATAATATCTGAACATAGTTTAATTTTAAAATCCAACAACTCATACCCGTAAAAACCAAACTATATTTGAATGTATACCTAAATGTCCATGTTTAAATGATTATGTAAACAAATAAAAATAATTTTGCTAACCAGTTTGAATTATTTTCACTAATGGAGCAAAAAAAATGACACGTGAAATTATTATGATTAATACATAAAATAAATGACATCAAATTATTATGGTAAATACAATTAATGTAGTAATTTGAAAGAGTGAAAAATAAATGTAAAAGATGTAATAAAACATTAAAAGAAAATAATAAACAAACTGGTTGGAATTAATAAAAAAATATGTAAAGAACCACTTAAAAATATGCAAATATTATTTGTAATTCAGCTTTAATAGAATGGATAATCAAAACATTATAAATAAACTCGTTTTTGTCAATATAATGTTAATCGTTATGAAAGGGTTAATGCACGATTCTTAAATTTAATTTCACAAATTAGTAAACTAACATTTCTAGCAATATAATTTTGACATTTCGTTGATATAATTAGAAAGTCAGGACTTATACGAGTTTTTTTTTTTTTTGGGTGAAAGACTTATATGAGTTTTTTCCCCCAAAATTGTAATCCACCATGTTTTACAGGCGCCATTGCAGATTTGCAGTCAGTAGTCACTAGTAAAAGTGATCCTGGGTCTATAATAATGATACCATGACCGATTAAACAACCATATCACTTTATTATCAATGATGTAAAAACCACCAGCACTTAACGATGATTTTTTTTTTGTCAACAACGATGATGTTTTTACGTAATGAATTCGTAAATCATCAGAACTTCTTTACATTTTTACCTTAAAAAAACCATCAGAACTAGGCTTTTACAGTTTAGCAGATATAGCTTATGTTTAAGAGTTTTAGCCCACTTTTTAAATTGGATATCTTACGGATATTCGAATATAAAAGATATAGATATATTTTGAGTGAATTTAGACCTTGATTATATATACATATGTGACCATTTATGAAATGCAACTCACATATACAGTAATATTATATATATGGTCCTTATTTATATATTGTGCATGGGCATGCTGTTATCGACAATTTAATAAAAGTTGTGGATTACTGAATGCACGCCTCGCTCACCTTATTGAGTCATGAGTCTCATGACTGCCTTTTAGACACAAGTACATTTATTAGACATCACTAAACCCTAAATTATACTTTCTTCAAGTGACAATCGTTTTAACATTTTTTTATTTATTAAAAGGTTTTGTTTACGGACTAAGGTTGTGGCCAATTGCTATGTATTATATATTTGGATCTGGTAATATGTGTGATAGTATAAATATATTTATTGTATACTCTGATGAAAAGTTAAATGTATAAAAATATTTGTAAGATTGGATTGAGTTAATAATTTTTTTATATATTTATATGATTCGATATCATAGCTACTTTGCACTTGTATCAAAATTGTACATTGTCTTTATATAAATGATGATTGTAAGATATTAATAGGAAAAATAGCTAAGGGGCCTTAACAAAAAAAAAATAGCTAAGGGACGAAAGCAATATATATCCTTATGAATCAAAACAAAGGTAGTTAGGAAAATAAAGGGTGATGATGATCATGATATTTTAAGACATCACATGGTAAAAAGGAGAAATCGGACAAACTAAGAATCCACTAAGTCATGTCTACTTCACTGAATCCAAAAGTTTGTGGTTATCATGAGCAAGATTGGAATTTAATAGCTTTTTTATACTTCGTATCGTGATAACAATTAATAATTAACCATGAGAATGACGGGTCTCGTCCTATACGAACATATTTGAAGACGTAAGTCAAATATATAAATTCACCCATGAAGACAAAAAAAATTGTTTTTGTTTTGAAAAAGGGATTTTATGAAGACAAATTCTGAATTATTCATATAAATGTTTGGTACAGAAGTATATACATTTTCAAAATTGGACTGTTATTATTGATCCCATACACCTCTTTTAAAATATTCTAGCGACCAAAAAGAATTCGTAAATAGTATGAATCATCTTTATGAGTAATGTGAGGTATACGTGGATATTGCAAATTATAGAACTCGAAATTACTAATTATGGTCGTTGAAATAAAATAGTCAAATCTATACAATGCCGTCGGTACGCATGCCATTTCGAGACGTATAGAATTTAGTTTCTTCCATCGAAGTTTGAAATCTCTACCAAAACTATACAAATACGTTAACTACATACATATATATTTCGACAGAAGCCACATTTCTGAGATTTTAGCACTGTATAGTTGACTCAATGATCCAGAACATTAATTGGTCTTTCTACCAAAAACGTTTATATATAGTCCGCGTGTGAAAGAGTTAACTAAAAATTGTAATAGTCTAAGTTATTGTAGATTATGTGTTTGTGTTAAATTTTCTGTGTTTAGCATAGTAGTTGTATATAGTTATGACTGTTCGTTATATACAGTGGTTTTTTTTTTTTGTTAACTGGCCATACAATTAAACTAAGTTTTGATTTCCAAACAGTTCCCTCCGATTATATCTGGTTTACATGGAAAAATAAAACGTATCTGAAGCTAGCTTCTTTAATTTTGCTAGTGAATATGACATTCATAATATGTATAGATAAAGTTAAAATTAAAGACAAAACAGCTGACTAAAATGTGTATTTATTACGTAGTTGTATACATTGGCTAATAGGTAGATGAAGAGTGAAGAGGTTGGGCATCTCGAGGGAGAAACTGAAGAAAACAGAAGAGAAGAAGAGAGATATCTCCTCTTAAAAAAAAAGAAGAGAGTTATCTGCTCAATGGTCCCCCCTCCTTTCCCATTCACTTTTCTCTCATATAGTTATTTAAAAATATTGAAAATTATTTTATATCTTGATATAAAATTGATGAACAAACACATGCATACATATAGTGCCTGAGCTTAGTGTAATTGTTGCTATCTTAAATTTTACTTTGGGGCAAAGTGACAAGCATATGCTGCATATATAATTAACACTAGGTGGATTTTATATTAAAAAAAAGATGGCATCAGTGAAAAATCAGAGATATATAACTTATGAATCTGTTTCTATTGCGTAGGGTAATAAACTTTGTATCTGCACCGTTCCTGTCCCAAACACCAATCCCTATGTTCAGTCCGTATGTTAACATACTCGATAGTAACCTAACGTATGTATTTTTATTTTACTTTTGTCATCCGCAAGATATGTATTTTATGTGTGTTTAGATAAGTTTATGCAAGACTTTTTACCTATATAATGGTGTGCACATGTACACTACGAAATTCAAATATACTATGTGAATGTTTTATTGGTTGTGTGGTACTTTCGTGGATCCAGACGCTCAGGCCAACAAAAGAAATTGAGAGGGCAAAATCTAAAGAAGTAAAGCCCAATGGATAAAGTCTTAGAAGTCAGAAGGTGTTGGAATATCTCTATTGGGGATTTTAACGTTTGGACCTTACACTAAGCAAGGAAAATATTGTATTTAAAATAGAGTTTTGATGTTGAAATACTCATCTCAAAAGTATTTAGAATTCAGTGAGATTACTCTTACAAGTATTGCAACCCTTAGAAATTCCAGTATACCAATTTATAGTAAAGTCGGTTTTATATAAGTTGCATCGTTTAAAAGTAAAATAAGATAAAAGCCTAAACAAAAAATTAGTCTAAGCTTGGTTGACCATGCTTAGGTAGATGTTAATGCTATCATGTCCCTGCAACTTGGTTGCATATTGTCGTGAATCAATGAATAAAACCACACGTGGCGTACTCTGTCAAGCGAAACGTGTCAGTAATCATATGATCTTTGAGAGATTAAATTAACAAGTTGGCCACTATGGGGATCCCACAACTCGATCTGCTCTTGATTGTTTGCGTCTCTTTAGGAGATCCTCCATTCCTCTTCAACTTGTTAATAATACTTAGGGTTTTATGAAATTTTAGCACTAAATGTATATGTATATAAAGAGCTGGACGCTCTAAAGTTGATCAATAATACACGTATGTGTACAAAATCTAACCACGGTTAACAACATGATAATAATTTTTTTGGTTTTGATAATCAATAACGACACTACATTTGTAAGAATTGTTGAACTTGAAGCAACTCACATTCTATCACAAGCGCGTATTGGTGTTAGCTAAAATTATTTATTGCTTGTCGGGGCCCCAGTCTGACTGGATAAACGTGGCGATAAAGTGACTGTCGTAGTTGATCACGTTGATGAAAAGACACGTGTCAAGTTGTGCATCAACAAGTAGCCTACGTCTACGCTAAGCTCTCTTCCCATTTGATGCCCTTTACCACGTGGCGTGGTGGGTGTGTGTCGACCTTTTCTTGTTTCCAACAGAGAGAAATACTAGTATAATTTTTTTTAACAATTAATGAAAGTTCCTATCTATTCATGTCAACGAAAACCCACTAATTTTTTTAAAGTTTCTTTTTGTTGCAAATAGAATAATTTATATGGCAACAAAAAGAAACTTTAAAAAAAATTAGGTGGTATGGGAAATTATTTGGGAATACTAGAAAGTTTGGGTGGATCTAAAACACAAATTTTTGGTTTTTTGAATGAAGGAGTAAATAATAAGGTGAACAGTTGGACGGTCCGGTTCCTAACTAAGGGCGGGAAAGAGGTGATGATAAATTCAGTGGCGTCGACAATGCCAAATCATACTATGTCTTGTTATAGATTACCAAAGACAGTTATAAAGAAAATTACAGGGGCTATTTCTCACTTCTGGTGGGGTAGTGGTAACAATAAAAGAGGTATACATTGGTTTTCATGGGATAAAGTATGTAAATCTAAGGAGGAGGGAGGTCTTAGCTTTCGTGATCTTCAAGATTTTAATACGGCCTTATTGGCTAAGCAATTATGGCGGTTGATAGATAAACCAGATTGTTTGTTTTCAAAGGTATTTAAAGGCCGATATTTTCGGAATACTGATCCATTGGATCCTCACAGATCTTATTCACCTTCCTATGGTTGGAGAAGTATCTGCTCAGCTAGATCTCTGGTTAATAAAGGGCTAATCAAAAGAGTAGGATCAGGACAGACCATCTCCGTATGGAATGATCCGTGGATTCCTGCTCCTCGCCCGAGGTCAGCTAAACCAAAAACGCTACCCCAATTTTTAAATCCTTCTTTGAAGGTGGATCATCTCATCGATCCGTTGACTAAGTCTTGGAATGTGGATTTGCTCAATGCATACATACATCCGGATGATGTTAAAATTATTAGAGGCATGGCTATAAGCCGGAATGATAGGAAGGATTCTTATGGGTGGCCTTTCACAGAGTCAGGAAAATATTCTGTTAAGTCTGGATATAGGGTTGAAAAATTATTTCCAGATAAAGCACATGATTTAGTTCCTTATGGTCCGAATATCAAACCACTTTTGGCTTTTTGTTGGAAACTTAAATGTCCCCCGAAATTGAGACATTTTGTTTGGCAAGTTCTCTCATATACTATATCGGTTTCAAAAAACTTAAGGTCAAGGGGGATTAATTGTGATACTCGATGTAGTATTTGTGGCGCAGAGGAAGAGTCAGTTAATCATGCTTTATTTGAATGTCCTCCAGTTCTGCAAACTTCGGCTTTATCGAAAATCCCCTCAGCCCCTGGTGTTTTTCCAACGAATTCGGTATTTACCAATATGGATTATCTCTTCTGGAGATTGCCAAAAGCATGATTTTAGTAACTTTCCATGGATTATGTGGTACATTTAGAAAAATAGAAATAATAAAGTTTTCAATAATAGAGATGGAAATCCTCAGGAAATACTTAGATATGCAGAAGTGGAGAGCGAGGTATGGGCGGAAGCTCAGACTACAATTCCAAAAAAACAAGTTTTGGGCCCACAAAATTTTGAATGGCAAGCATCAGGACAGTCAAGAATTTGTTTTGTAGATGGTGCGTGGAAAGAGAATGACAAATTCACGGGGTAGGGATGGTTCTGCAGAGTAGTAGGATCAGAAGAGAAGATGATGGGGGCGATGAATCTCCGAAGAAGCTTATCAGCTCTACATGCCGAATGTGAAGCTTTGATATGGGCTATGGAGTGCATGAAGACCCTTGATTTTTCAGACGTAGTTTTTGCAACAGACTGTTCTCAATTGGTGAAGATGGTGTCCTCACCAGACGAATGGCCAGCTTTTGCTACACACATAGAGGAGTTTCGACGCAGTAAGTGTTTCTTTCCTTCCTTCAAGATTCGACATATACCAAGAGCAACTAATCTAGTGGCGGACAAGCTTGCACGAGGTGCTCGGAGTTCCCCTTCAGCTGTGTTTTATGTTGATTCTACCCCACCGGTTTGATTTTCCGAGCCGGAAGGTTTCTTATCATAGTTTAGTTATTGTTGTCAAAAAAAAAAAAATAATAATTTATATGGCATATTAACTGGAATAATGGTATATTTGGTATTTTTTGTAAGCCAACTTGTGTGAAATATACTAAAAGGAAATAAATCCGTACAACCCGTCAACTAGGCTTATTAAATAACTAAAAACATGATTTTCCTGACAAATATAAAATACTGCAAATTGTAGTACTATAGTTCATAATAGTAGGCATTTGGTACTTGTTTTAAGAAAGATTGTTTCGTCTCGAAATTGTAAACGGAAGTTAGAAAACAAATTTGAATTCGAATGCTCTGACTTCAGTTTTCAGATATTCTCTAAGCATTTACTGTATTTTTATTTTGATAATCATGGAGATGTTAAGAGCAAGGGGAGGCACAAACGCCGTCGTTCAAGTCCCAAATCTATCTACTAACAATCTTTTGCAGAAGTTTTTCATCGCAAGCAACCTTTTTGGTCACAGGGACTCTGAGGATCGGGAAGAAGCAAAGAAAAAAGATGAAGAGGATGATAAAGATATTGAGCTAACGTTAGGTCTTTCTCTGAACGGTCAGTTTGGCACGGATCCGAGATCGAGGAAAAGGAAGAACTCTGAACTGGGTCGATCTTCTTCCATACCTGAAGGTTTCATCTTCGACGGACAAAGATCCGGTGACGTTTACGGCGGAGATATGCGGCAGACAGTGTGGCAAGGAGTTTCGGACATGTTTTTCCAGCTGGATCGGACACGTTCTCTGCCTGTGGAAACGGAGGCGGAGACTAAGAGGAAGCGATCGGATAAGACAATGGAACTTATGGCATGTAACGCTCCTCCTCCGACAAAGGAAAAGGAAGAGAAAGATTGTTTTATTGTCCCTGGCCCGGTCAACGGGAGGGGCAAAAAGGGAAATACGACGAATAAGGAGAACCAGAATGTTTCTGGAATGGAGAAGGCGCGGTACATTTTAGAAGACATGCCGTGTGTTTCGACAAGGGATGTCGGAGCTGACGGGAAACGAGTGGAGGGGTTTCTGTATTGGTATGGAGGAAACACGGAGGAGGTGAAGATAGTGTGTGTCTGCCACGGCAGTTTTCTTTCTCCGGCGGAATTCGTTAGGCACGGCGGAGGCACCGTGTCCGCTGCTGATATTATGATAAACCCTCTTAGACATATCGTTGTTAAACTACCTTCTTCTTCCTTGTAGTTAAGCTTCATTGACAAATAGTATGTTTGAAATAAAGATCTTCTGTTTTATTGATGAAATAGATGAGTATATATACTCAAGAACTTAAACAAGACCAAAGCTTAACGTAAATAGGAAAACCTAATTGTTATCCTTATCAGAAACTTAAATAGAAAACTTATCCTAAGTTATATAGGAGTTATCCTCCAATACCCCTCCTCAAGTTGGAGCATGTAGGTTGTTAATGCCTAACTTGAGAAGAAATGAATCGAATTCTTTACGTCCAAGAGCTTTGGTTAGAATATCGGCAAGCTGGTCATGAGTCGAAACATGAGTCGTTCTGATGACTCCTTTAGTTATCTCATCTCGTACAAATTGGCAAATGATCCCCATATGCTTAGTCTTTTCATGTAGAACCGGGTTAGCGCTTATATGTAGTGCTGATTTGTTGTCGCAGCAGATGAGCATTGGTTCCTTGTGTGTAATACCAAGTTCAGTAAGCAAATCCTTGATCCAGATAAGCTCCTGTGTTATAGCTTTTAGTGCTCTAAACTCGGCTTCAGTTGAAGAAAGAGAAACACAATCCTGTTTTCTTGTCTTCCACGCTACAGGGGACGTCCCAAATTGTACAATCATGCCAGTTAGCGATCGATGCGTCACCGGACATGCGCCCCAATCTGAGTCACACCAACCAGTCAAGGAGAGCGGAGCATCGGCACGACATAGAACCCCTTGTCCAATCGTCCCTTTTAAGTACCGCACAACCTTGAAGGCTGCAAGCCAATGTTCCTCTCTAGGCTTTTGCATGAATTGAGTGAGAATGTGGATAGAATATGCAAGATCTGGTCGAGTAGCTAGAAGGTAAATGAGTCTTCCAGTAAGGCGTCGGTACCGTTCTGGATCATCAAGAAACGGACTGTTTGATTTTGCGAGCTTGTGGTTTTGATCCATAGGTGATCCAGCCGGTTTACTTCCAAGCAAGCCACACTCCGTAATGATATCAATCGTATATTTACGTTGACATAGATAGATTCCTTGTGGTCCTCGTGCGACTTCGAGGCCAAGAAAATATTTGAGAGAACCCAAATCCTTCATAAAGAAACATGTTGATAAATATGTTTTGAATGATCGTATTGCATCTGATGAGTCTCCCGAGATAATCAAGTCATCGACATAGACAAGAATGCGCAGTGTGACTTTGTTGCGTGAATACACAAACAGTGAATGGTCTGAGCATGTCTGAGAGAATCCATATTTCACGAGGGCTTCAACTAGTTTAGCAAACCAACACCGGGGTGCTTGTTTTAACCCATAGAGTGACTTTCTGAGACGGCAGACTCGGTTATCGTTTGGAGCTGCGAACCCCAAAGGAATCTTGATATACACTTCATCATGGAGATCTCCATGAAGGAAGGCATTGTGTACGTCCATTTGATGTATCTCATGATTCTTCTTTGCTGCAATATCAAGAAAAATGCGGACCGTCGTCATCTTTGCTACTGGTGAGAACGTCTCTGTGTAGTCGAGACCTTCTTCTTGATTATTTCCCAGAACAACCAGTCGAGATTTATGGCGTTCTATTTTCCCATTTGCCAGAAGTTTAATGGTGTAAATCCATTTAGTTCCAAGAGCCTTTTTGCCTGGTGGGAGTTCTTGAAGATCCCACGTATGATTACGTTCAAGTGCATCCATCTCTGTTTTCATAGATGCCCGCCATACATCGTATTTCATTGCCTCCCGAAAATGCTTAGGCTCGATATTGGTTGTTAAAGCCACAAGATAGCTACGATGGGAAGATGAAAACCGATCATAGGAGACAAAATCAGATAGAGGAAAGATCGTACCTGAAGACGGCTGAGGCGCGGATGAAGGAAGAGAAGAAGTGAAGACAGGGATTGTAGTAACCGTATTCACGACATAGTCACGTAGTCGAGAAGAGGGCATTCGTGTGCGCTGACCGCGTCCCATATTGTCTGCAGGTTCTATAACACCTGGTGTGTCTGTTGCAGTCGTTGTAGTCAATATCTCTGTTTCATCATCTGGCTGTGTTGTTTCGACTGGTGTCTCAGTATGTAAGGCACTTTGATCATCTTCTGTTTCTAGATTTTCTTCTTGTATGTTTGAGTTTACAAACGGTACTGTAGCAAGGATCTCCTCAGTCTGTGACGTCGTTTTCTTATCAGAATAAGGGAATATAGTTTCTTGGAATTCAACATCTCTTGATATAAACACCGTTTCTTGCTCCAGGTCAAAGAGTTTCCAGCCTTTAGTACCCGAAGGATAACCGATGAGTATGCACCGTCTGCTTCGTGAAGCGAACTTGTCACCCTTAGTATTTTTATTATGAGCATACGCTAGGCATCCCAACACACGAAGATGAGACATGGTCGGAGGCTGTTCATGGAGAATCTCGTATGGAGTTTTGTTATTGAGCAAAGGTGATGGTGTTCGATTGATGAGATGTCCTGCGGTCAAAACACACTCTCCCCAAAATTCGATTGGCAAGTTTGCTTGAAACCGTAAGGCACGTGCAATGTTGAGGATGTGTCGATGTTTCCTTTCAGCCCGTCCATTCTGTTGCGGTGTATAAACGCACGATGTTTCATGGATGATCCCTTGTTCTTTGAAGAAACGTGTGAGACAAGTGAACTCTGTTCCGTTATCACTTCTCACTGTTTTTACTTTCTTTGAAAATTGTCTTTCGACTAAGAGTAGGAAGTCTTTGAGTTGTTGAGAAACCATCGATTTATCTGGCATCAAATACAACCATACGGCTCTTGATCTGTCATCAAGGATTGTGAGAAAATATCTAGAACCGCAGAAGGCTGTTGTTCGGTAAGGTCCCCAGACATCACAGTGTATTAAATCAAAAACTTCTTTTGCATTATGAGAACTGTCTGGAAAACTAAGTCGAGTTTGTTTGGCTCGAAAACAAATATCACAAGTTTTGATAATATGTTCATTAGAAGATGAACTCTTAATCTCAGGAATCATGCTGGTAATTCGAGAAGATGGATGACCAAGGCGCCTATGCCACAAAACTGAGTCTTCAAGGACATTAGTCTGCAGCGACACGAATGTTTCAATCCCTCGAAACCGGTACAATCCCTCTCCTTCTCTTTCACCCGCTCCAATCAGCGTCCTCGAGGTACGGTCCTGCAATATCATAAGTTTATCAGTGACTTGTCCAACAAGAAAATTATCAGAAACAAGTTGACCGAAGGAGATAAGATTGGTATGAAATCCTTCGACGTAATACACATTCTGAATTTGCAGTTTCGGAGTGAGTGTTACGGTTCCTTGTTTTGAAGCTACAGCACCGGACCCTGCTGGTAATAAGACAGGTATGGTCGGAATATCTCTTGTATTTTCCATCAAATCAAGATGTCCCGTCATATGATGAGTTGCGCCTGTATCTAAGATCCAAATACAATCATCACTCTTACCCTTTAGACGATCTGTTGTTGCTCCTTTGTTGATTAGTTTCTGCACGATGTTCCATTGGTCATCTGTGATACCAGTTAACCCAAGACGATCTGCCTCAGTGATGGTTATGTTTGCTTGAATCTCTTTTGGAGTTGTGTTCAGAACCGTGGCTGTATTAGCTTTCAGGTTTGCACTACGATCCTGTCCAGACGAGTTGCTGTTTGTAGGTTTCGTATTGCGATTAGTGGTTCTGTTTTTAGAATTTTCCCACCACTCTGGATAACCAATAACGGTAAAACATCCTGCAGCATCATGACCTGTACGACCACAAACCGTACATTGCCGAGTTGGGTCCCTGTTTCCAGGTCTTGTTGTAGTAGGACGTGGAGAATTTGATGGTCTGGTTTGTGAAGCAAAACTCATGACAGCTGGTTCTGGCTTTGTTGTTGATCGAAGAATCTCGTTTTGTGTTATTGTTTGATATACACTATCAAGATCCGGAAGAGGAGAAATTGCACAAATTTGAGAGCGTATGACTCCATGCGTAGACTCGTCAAGTCCGGCAAGAAAGTCATGGACCCTCAGAGTTTCCGTTTCTTTTTCTTTTGCTGTATTCAGGTCGCATTCACACTTGCCGCAACTGCATTGTTTCGAGTTCATACACTCTGCAATGCCGTCCCATAGTTTTGTGAGACGCCCAAAATACTCGTCGATAGACGAGCCATCTTGTTTGCAATTTGCGAGCGCGTTTCTTAGCTGTTGCAAGCGTGCTCCGCTTTTAACCGAATACCGCTTTTTGATGATGTCCCATAGGTCTTTTGCGACTTCACGGGTTGATATTGAAGATCTGATTTTTGGTTCAATGGTTTGTTTTATCCAACCTACAAGAAGATGATTATTTGCAATCCAATCTTCAAGGTAGTTTGAATCGGCTGCCGGTTTAGGAAGACTGCCGTCGAGGAATCCGAATTTCTTCCGTGAGCTTATGGCCATACGGAAGTTGATAGCCCATTCATCATAATTTAACCCATTAAGGAGCGGTTGTGAAATCACAGCTCCAGGATTAACACTAGGGATTATCATTTTCAATTTTCAATACAAAATTAATTGGTCATTTTTCTCTTTTGATTATTTGTGTTCTAAAGTTTATTTTGTTACTACAATTGTATTTAGCTAAACAATATATTTGCTTAGAGAGCCAATGATAACATCTTTCAAAATTCTAGAAGGTTAATTCGTTTTTTCAAAAAAATTAAAATTTGATTTTAGGATATTTTAAATAAAGATTATTAAAAAAAAAACTCCACAAAACTACATAAAACAATTTACAAGTGTGAAATCATATTATAGCCACAGTTCTGTAATGTTTTATGTCATCTTGCTCTCATCAACTCAGAGACCATATATGGAGAGATGGAGCTCAACCTTCCTATGCCTTTCTCTTTAAGTTAAACTCGAGAGACAATAGAATTTCATGTACTCAACACGTTAACCAGATTTACCTTTTCGAGCGAATAATTAGAAAATGAAGTTTGTTTAAGTAGTCTTTTAGGTACTACTACTATATATAATACGTTAAGAAATATAAAGTAATAACAAAATGTGGTCTTTCTGTGTATCCATCACCATTACATAAGAGTTATATCATCCTTCAACCAGTATACAAACATTCGGTAACAAAAGTTTTATCTACTTGAATAACCAGCATTTTAAAGGACAGTGGAAGCAAGAAAAACAACCACTTGTCCAAGATTTTGGCGATTGCGGTTGAGACTCTATTTTCTTGGACGCCTTCCGTTGTGGTTGTGGTTCTGAATGCGGCAGCGGTTCCGGTTGGGGCGGTTGCATGGGCGATTGAGGCAGCAAATACTCAGGTCTTGTCTTTTGTGAAAGGTTCCCTCTGATTTCCAAAGACGGTGTTTTGTCTATTCCATCTTCTTTCTGCAATCTGTTACATGAATTCCAAATAAAAGTTAGTTTAGGGTTTTCAGTGGTTTCTTCCTGCGCAAGAAATCTTTAATGATGTTTTTTTTTTAAATTCTAAAAACTACTTACACTGGGAAAGCGAAAGAGCAAATGCTGTTATTGCTTGTGTCCGAACGACAAGAAATGGTCGGGGAATGTGAAACTGTGCTGTTTGTATCTTCTGTTTTATTTTCCTTCGCATCTTCTATTTCTTCTTTCTCTTCTTGTTTTTGGACCTTCTCTTCGAACATATCTTCTCCTTCCTCTTCTTCATGATCGTTGTCGCTTTCTTCATCTTGATCATCATGGTTAATCTCAGAGTCTGATTCTTCTTCATCGTCTGGTTTCTTCTCTGAAATCGTTTCTTTTTCAGGTTCTGTGGGTTTCTTAACCTGAAGGGTTGGAGGAGGAAGAGGAAGAGGAACCGGTTTGATTTCGGTTATCTCATGAACCGGTTCTTCAAATCTTGGTATCTCACCCAGTCTCAACCCTGCAGGCACTCCATGATCTTCCCTTGTTGAAATGCTAAAATTCCCATCGTGGATGCTAAACAAGGATTCATTAGAAGCAATACTCCAATCCGTCGAATTAGACGGTTTACTACAGAAAACCGAAGATGGAATCCGGTTTGGATCGTAACCGGGTAAATCAGCAAGGTTGTGCTGGTGAACCGAGGACCATGACGAACCGGTGTAAGAGCTCACGGAGGAAGTATAAGCCTGATGGGACTCTCTCTGTTTCTGTGCCTCGGCTGCAGACAATGTTGGCTTGGGAAGAGGAAAGTGTCTGATGTCAAAATGTCCATCGGAAGAATCAGATGTGATTGATGATGATCGTGACGATGAAGATTGAGAAATCGAATCCGTCCATTGTTGCTCTTTGCTTTCAGTTTTCGTTTCCATTGTTGTGTGATTGTAAAAAAACTTTTTAGAAAAACAGAGCGCTCTGCTTTTGTGTGGTTGAAGAAAATAGAGTTACAAGATGAATTGATTATCCGGAGAGAAGTTATAAATGAGAGGGAGAGGATTGAGAATAAAACTAACGAGGGTTTATATAGTAACCAAAAAAAAAAAACAAATACAAAAACAAGAGTAACAAAAAGAATCAATGAAGCTTTTGTTTGTTTGTTCGTTTTCAGTTAGCTACTAGATTGTCAGTTAATGAAGCGGGAACGATTAAAGAACTAAACTAAGGGGATTAGTTTCAACGATATTAAGAATTTAATTCTAGTGCAGTGTTGTTTGTTTATTAATTTTTATTCCTTGCTAATTTTAGGAGGATAAAGGTACATGGAGAATAGAACTCCAGCTCACTACCACTTGTCAAATAATTGTTGGTTTAATCAATCTTTGGACAGTAAAAGTAATATGCAAAAACTTTATTCGGTTCAACTATCAAATCCATAATGTCATCGACGTTCAGCAACCGACAGATGATAGACCGGATTCCGGTTTGCGTTGATCTTGAATCTGAAAACAACAATCAGTGAGTGCAAGCGGCGGCAGTTAATGAACCGGTTTGGTATGATTTAAAAGTTGAACCCTGGATAAGTTGAAACTGGGTGGAATAAGATAACCGGAAGCATTTCTGCTTCTTGCCAGACATCATTGCTTCAAGAAAAATGAAATGGTTTTGGACCTTTAGAATATTCCATGAACTGAGTTCCGAGCTTAACAGATATGATAAGTCATGATTTTAATTCGGCCAAGCCCAGTACAAATGTCCAACGATCATGAAAAGATGCTGAAGGAGCATCGATTTATGATTGGAATGGTGACATAAGCGACTGTAAATGGTACGTGAGGTTAGTAGAGATTCACCTTTAGTTTAAACGCATAGATTTTAAAAAAAAATTCAAAAATATGACAATACTGTTTTAATGCATAGTTGCATTTTACACAAACAAATAATGATGATTAAATAAGTTTGAAACCTTTGTTGTTTCCGTTTCTCAAGATAATAACGATTTTACTATGGTTACTCTAATGATTTATGGAGTATATGCAGTTTTACTAAATTAATTGATAAAAAATAAAAATGATACCCATGTACCATGAAAGAAAGTTTAACATACATTAACACAAATGTGAAATGTGGTTAGAAACTTTAAAACAACACTAAAGATTATATGCTTCAATATATAGAGCATTTACCGAAAAACTCAAAATTTTCATAGGGGTTAACACATAGATTTTGAGAAAAATTCAAAAAATATGACAATAATATTGTTTTAATACATAGTTGCATCCTTTAATAACATATGATGATGTTTAAAGAAGTTTGAAACCTTTGTTGTCTCTATTTTTCTAGGAAATAACAATTTTATAGTGGTTAGTCCACTAATTTATGGAGTATATGCAGTTTTACTAAATTAATAGAAAAAACTTAGAACGATGTCCATGTACCATGAAAATGAGTTTAACATACATTAATAAAAATGTATAATGTGGTTATAAATTTTAAAACAAATCTAAAGATTATAGGCTTCAATATATAGAGCATTTACCAAAAACTCAATATTTTCGTAGGGCTTAACACATAAATTTTGAGAAAAATTCAAAAATTATGAAAATACTGTTTTAATATAGAATTAAATCCTACAATAACATATGATGATAATTAAAGTGGTCTGGAACCTTTGTTGTTTCTGTTTCTCAAGAGAATGGTGATTTTATAGTGGTTAGTCCACTAATTTAGAAAATATATGCAGTTTTAATAAATTAATTGATTAAAAATTAGAACGAAGTCTATGTACCATGAAAGAGAGTTTAGAATATATTAGTAAAATGTAGAATGTGGCTAGAAATTTTAAAACAACACTAAAGATAAAAGAGTTTAGTACATACATCATTTACTGAAAACTATAATATTTTCGTAAGGATTAACACATAGATTTTGAGAAAAACTCAAAAATATGACAATACAGTTCTAATGCATATTTGCATACTACGAACATATGATGATGGTAAAATAGGTTTATGAAGTTTTACTAAATTAATTGACAAAAAATTAAAACAATGCTCACGTACCATAAGAAAGAGTTTAATAAACATTAATACAAATGTAGAATGTTTTAGAAATTTTAAAACAACAATAAAGATCATAGGTTTCAGTATATAGATCATTTACCGAAAATATCAATTTTTCCGTAGGGGTCAACACATAGATTTTAAAAAAAATTGAAAAATTGAAAAAAAATGTTCTAATGCATCGTTTCATCCTTTACTAACATATGATGAAGGTCAAAGAGGTTTGGAATTTTTGTTGTCTCGGTTTCTTTAGAAAATAGCGATTTTATAGTGGTTAGTCCACCAATTTTGGGAGAATTATGAAGTTTTACTAAATTAATTGGCAAAAAATTAAAATGATGCCCACGTACCATGAGAAAGAGATTAATATACATTAATACATATGTAGAATGTGTTTAGAAATTTTAAAACAACACTAAAGATCATAGACTTAAGTATATATATCATTTACCTAAAAATTCAATATTTTCGTAGGGGTACTCATAGATTTCGAATTTTTTTTAAAAAAATGAAAATTCTATTTTTTATGCATTGTTGCATCCTTCACTAACATATGATGAAGGTCAAAGAGGTTTGAAACTTTTGTTGTCTCCGTTTCATTAGAAAATAGGGATTTTATAGTGGTTAGTCCATCAATTTAGGGTGCATTATGAAGTTTTACTAAATTAATATGAAAAAAATTAAAATGATGTCTACGTATCATGAGAAAGAGTTTAATGTACATTAATACTAATGTAGAATGTGTTTAGAAATTTTAAAACAACACAAAAGATCATAGACTTAAGTATATATATCATTTACCTAAAAATTCATTATTTTCGTAGGGACTCATAGATTTCGAGAAATTTTTTAAAAAATGAAAATTCTATTTTAATGCATTGTTGCATCCTTCACTATCATATGATGAATGTCAAAGAGGTTTGGAACTTTTATTGTCTCCGTTTCTTTAGAAAATAGGGATTTTATAGTGATTAGTCCATCAATTTAAGGAGTATTATGAAGTTTTACTAAATTAATTGGCAAAAGTTTAAAATGATGTCCACGTACCATGGGGAAGAGTTTAATATACATTAATACAACTGTAGAATGTGTTTAGAAATTTTAAAACAACACTAAAGATCATAGACTAAAGTATATATATCATTTACCTAAAAATTCAATATTTTCGTAGGGGTTGTTAACTCATAGATTTCGAGAAATTTTTTAAAAAATGAAAATTCTGTTTTAATGCATTGTTGCATCCTTCACTAACATATGATGAAGGTCAAAGAGGTATGGAACTTTTGTTGTCTCCGTTTCATTAGAAAATAGGGATTTTATAGTGGTTAGTCCATCAATTTAGGGAGTATTATTAAGTTTTACTAAATTAATTTGCAAAAAATTAAAATGATGTCCACGTACCATGAGAAAGAGTTTAATATACATTAATACATATGTAGAATGTGTTTAGAAATTTTAAAACAATACTAAAGATCATAGACTTAAGTATATATATCATTTACCTAAAAATTCAATATTTTCGTAGGGGTTAACTCACAGATTTAGAGAAAATTTTTAAAAAATGAAAATTCTGTTTTAATGCATTGTTGCATCCTTCACTAACATATGATGAATGTCAAAGAGGTTTGGAACTTTTGTTGTCTCCTTGTCTTTAGAAAATATGGATTTTCTAGTGGTTAGTCCACAATTTTAGGAAGTATTATGAAGTTTTATTAAATTAATTGGCAAAAAATTAAAATAATGCCCACGTACCATGAGAAAGAGTTTAATATACATTAATACTAATGTAGAATGTGTTTAGAAATTTTAAAACAACACTAAAGATAATAGACTTAAGTATATATATCATTTACCTAAATATTCAATATTTTCGTAGGGGTTAACTCATAGATTTCGAGAAAATTTTTTAAAAATGAAAATTCTGTTTTAATGTATAGTTGCATCCTTCACTAACATATGATGAAGGTCAAAGAGGTTTGAAACTTTTGTTGTCTCGGTTTCTTTAGAAAATAGCGGTTTTATAGTGGTTAGTCCACCAATTTAGGGAGTATTATGAAGTTTTACAAAATTAATTGGCAAAAAATAAAAATGATGCCCACGTACGATGAGAAAGAGTTTAATATACATTAATACAAATGTAGAAATTGTTTAGAAGTTTTAAAACAACACTAAAGATAACAGACTTAAGTATATATATCATTTACCTAAAAATTCAATATTTTCGTTGGGGTTAACTCATAGGTTTCGAGAAAATTTTTAAAAAATGAAAATTCGGTTTTAATGCATTGTTGCATCCTTCACTAACATATGATGAATGCCAAAGAGGTTTGGAACTTTTGTTGTCTCCGTTTCTTCAGAAAATAGGGATTTTATGAGGTTAGTCCATCAATTTATGGTGTATTATGAAGTTTAACTAAATTAATTGGCAAAAAATTAAAATGATGTCCACGTACCATGAGAAAGAGTGTAATATACATTAATACAACTGTAGAATGTGTTTAGAAATTTTAAAACAACACTAAAGATCATAGACTTAAGTATATATATCATTTACCTAAAAATTCAAGATTTCCGTAGGGGTTAACAAATAGATTTCCAGAAAAATTTATAAAAATAAAAATTTTCTTTTAATGTATAGTTGCATCCTTCACTAACATATGATGAAGGCCAAAGAGGTTTGGAACTTTTGTTGTCTCCGTTTCATTAGAAAATAGGGATTTTATAGTGGTTAGTCCATCAATTTAGGGAGTATTATGAAGTTTTACTAAATTAATTTGCAAAAAATTAAAATAGTGCCCACGTACCATGAGAAAGAGTTTAATATACATTAATACTAATGTAGAATGTGTTTAGAAATTTTAAAACAACACTAAAGATCATAGACTTAAGTATATATATCATTTACCTAAAAATTCAATATTTTCGTAGGGGTTAACTCATAGATTTCGAGAAATTTTTTAAAAAATGAAAATTCTGTTTTAATGTATAGTTGCATCCTTCACTAACATATGATGAAGGTCAAAGAGGTTTGAAACTTTTGTTGTCTCGGTTTCTTTAGAAAATAGCTATTTTATAGCGGTTAGTCCACCAATTTAGGGAGTATTATGAAGTTTTACTAAATTAATTGGCAAAAAAATTAAAATGATGCCCACGTACCATGAGAAAGAGTTTAATATACATTAATACATATGTAGAGTGTGTTTAGAAATTTTAAAACAACACTAAAGATCATAGACTAAAGTATATATATTATTTACCTAAAAATTCATTATTTTCGTAGGGGTTAACTCATAGATTTCGAGAAAATTTTTAAAAAATGAAAATTCTGTTTTAATGTATAGTTGCATCCTTCACTAACATATGATGAAGGTCAAAGAGGTTTGAAACTTTTGTTGTCTCGGTTTCTATAGAAAATAGAGATTTTATAGTGGTTAGTCCACCAATTTAGGGAGTATTATGAAGTTTTACTAAAAATTGGCCAAAAATTAAAATGATGTCCACGTACCATGAGAAAGAGTTTAATATAAATTAATACAACTGTAGAATGTGTTTAGAAATTTTAAAACAACACTAAAGATCATAGACTTAAGTATATATATCATTTACATAAAAATTCAATATTTTCGTAGGGGTTAACTCATAGACTTCGAGAAAATTTTTTAAAAATGAAAATTCTGTTTTAATGTATAGTTGCATCCTTCACTAAAATATGATGAAGGTCAAAGAGGTTTGGAACTTTTGTTGTCTCTGTTTCATTAGAAAATTGGGATTTTATAGTGGTTAGTCCACCAATTTAGGGAGTATTATGAAGTTTTACTATATTAATTGGGAAAAAATTAAAATCATGCCCACGTACCATGAAAAAGAGTTTAATATACATTAATACTAATGTAGAATGTGTTTAGAAATTTTAAAACAACACTAAAGATCATAGACTTAAGTATATATATCAATTACCTAAATATTCAATATTTTCGTAGGGGTTACGTCATAGATTTCAAGAAAATTTTATAAAAATGAAAATTCTGTTTTAATGTATAGTTGCATCCTTCACTAACATATGATGAAGGCCAAAGAGGTTTGAAACTTTTGTTGTCTCGGTCTCTTTAGAAAATAACGATTTTATAGTGGTTAGTCCACCAATTTAGGAAATATTATGAGGTTTTACTAAATTAATTGGCAAAAAATTAAAATGATGCCCACGTACCATGAGAAAAGGTTTAATATACATTAATACATATGTAGAATGTGTTTAGAAATTTTAAAACAACACTAAAGATCATAGACTTAAGTATATATATTATTTACCTAAATATTCAATATTTTCGTAGGGATAACTCATAGATTTCGAGAATTTTTTTTAAAAAATGAAAATTCTGTTTTAATGCATTGTTGCATCCTTCACTAACATATGATGAATTTCAAAGAGGTTTGAAACTTTTGTTGTCTCCGTTTCTTTAGAAAATAGGGATTTTATAATGGTTAGTCCATCAATTTAGGGAATATTATGAAGTTTTACTAAATTAATTGGAAAATAATTAAAATGATGCCCACGTACCATGAGAAAGAGTTTAATATACATTAATACAAATGTAGAACGTGTTTAGAAATTTTAAAACAACCCCAAAGATCATATGCTTCATTTTTAGAGCATTTACCGAAAAATTAGGTATTTTCGTAGGGGTTATAGCCCATAGATTTTGAGAAAAATTCAAAAATATAAAATTTTGTTTTAATGCATAGTTGCATCCTTCACTAACATATGATGAAGGTCAAAGGGGTTGGGACTTTTTTGTTTCCGTGTTTCTAGAGAATAACTATTTTATAGTGGTTAGTCCACCAATTTAGGGAGTATTATGAAGTTTTACTAAATTAATTGACAAAAAATTAAACCGATGCCCATGTACCATGAAAATGAGTTTAATATACATTAATAAAAATGTAGAATGTGTTTAGAAATTTTAAAACAACCCCAATTATCACATGCTTCATTATTATAGCATTTACCGAAAAATTCAGTATTTTCGTAGGGGTTAGCCCATAGATTTTGAGAAAAATTCAAAAATATGAAAAAATCTGTTTTAGTGCATAATTGCACCCTTCACTAACATATGATAAAGGTCAAAGAGGTTTGGAACTTTTGTTGTCTCCATTTCCTAGAAAATAGCGATTTTATAGTAGTTAGTCCACCAATTTAGGAAGTATTATGAAGTTTTACTAATTTAATTGACAAAAAACTTAAAACGATGCCCATGTACCATGAAAATGAGTTTAATATACATTAATAAAAATGTAGAATGTGTTTAGAAATTTTAAAACAACCCCAATTATCATATGCTTCATTATTATAGTATTTACCGAAAAATTCAGTATTTTCGTAGGGGGGGTAGCCCATAGATTTTGAGAAAAAATTCAAAAATATGAAAATATTGTTTTAATGCATAGTTGCATCCTTCATTAACATATGATGAAGGTCAAAGAGGTTTGGGACCTTTTTTATCTCCGTGTTTCTAGAGAATAACTATTTTATAGTGGTTAGTCCACCAATTTAGGGAGTATTATGAAGTTTTATTAAATTAATTAACAAAAAATTAAACCGATGCCCATGTACCATGAAAATGAGTTTAATATACATTAATAAAAATGTAGAATGTGTTTAGAATCTTTAGAACAACCCCAATTATCATATGCTTCATTATTATAGCATTTACCGAAAAATTCAGTATTTTCGTAGGGATTAGCCCATAGATTTTGAGAAAAATTCAAAAATATGAAAAATCTGTTTTAATGCATAATTTCATCCTTCACTAACATATGATGAAGGTCAAAGAGGTTTGGAACTTTTGTTGTCTCCATTTCCCTAGAAAATAGCGATTTTATAGTGGTTAGTCCACCAATTTAGGAAGTATTATGAAGTTTTACTAATTTAATTGACAAAAAACTTAAAACGATGCCCATGTACCATGAAAATGACTTTAATATACGTTAATACAAATGTAGAATGTGTTTAGAAATTTTAAAACAACCCCAAAGATCATATGCTTCATTACTAGAGCTTTACCGAAAAATTCAGTATTTTCGTAGGGGTTAGCCCATAGATTTTGAGAAAATTTAAAAATATGAATTTTGTTTTAATGCATAGTTGCATCCTTCACTAACATATGATGAAGGTCAAAGAGGTTTGGGACCTTTTTTGTCTCCGTGTTTCTAGAGAATAACTATTTTATAGTGGTTAGTCCACCAATTTAGGGAGTATTATGAAGTTTTACTAAATTAATTGACAAAAAATTAAAACGATGCCCATGTACCATGAAAATGAGTTTAATATACATTAATACAAATGTAGAATGTGTTTAGAAATTTTAAAACAACCCCAAAGATCATATGCTTCATTATTAGAGCATTTACCGAAAAATTCAGTATTTTCGTAGGGTTAGCCCATAGATTTTGAGAAAAATTCAAAAATATGAAAAATCTGTTTTAATGCATAATTGCATCCTTCACTAACATATGATGAAGGTCAAAGAGGTTTGGAACTTTTGTTGTCTCCATTTCCCTAGAAAATAGCGATTTTATAGTGGTTAGTCCACCAATTTAGGAGTATTATGAAGTTTTACTAATTTAATTGACAAAAACTTAAAACGATGCCATGTACATGAAAATGAGTTTAATATACATTAATACAAATGTAGAATGTGTTTAGAAATTTTAAAACAACCCCAAAGATCATATGCTTCATTATTAGAGCATTTACCGAAAAATTCAGTATTTTCGTAGGGGTTAGCCCATAGATTTTGAGAAAAATTTAAAAATATGAAAATTTTGTTTTAATGCATAGTTGCATCCTTCACTAACATATGATGAAGGTCAAAGAGGTTTGGGACCTTTTTTGTCTCCGTGTTTCTAGAGAATAACTATTTTATAGTGGTTAGTCCACCAATTTAGGGAGTATTATGAAGTTTTACTAAATTAATTGACAAAAAATTAACCGATGCCCATGTACCATGAAAATGAGTTTAATATACATTAATAAAAATGTAGAATGTGTTTAGAAATTTTAAAACAACCCCAATTGTCATATGCTTCATTATTAGAGCATTTACCGAAAAATTCAGTATTTTCGTAGGGGACCGATAGATTTTGAAAAAAATTCAAAAATATGAAAAATCTGTTTTAATGCATAATTGCATCCTTCACTAACATATGATGAAGGTCAAAGAGGTTTGAAACTTTTGTTGTCTCCATTTCCCTAGAAAATAGCGATTTTATAGTGGTTAGTCCACCAATTTAGGAAGTATTATGAAGTTTTACTAATTTAATTGACAAAAAACTTAAAACGATGCCCATGTACCATGAAAATGAGTTTAATATACATTAATACAAATGTAGAATGTGTTTAGAAATTTTAAAACAACCCCAAAGATCATATGCTTCATTATTAGAGCATTTACCGAAAAATTCAGTATTTTCGTAGGGGTTAGCCCATAGATTTTGAGAAAAATTCAAAAATATGAAAATTTTGTTTTAATGCATAGTTGCATCCTTCACTAACATATGATGAAGGTCAAAGAGGTTTGGGACCTTTTTTGTCTCCGTGTTTCTAGAGAATAACTATTTTATAGTGGTTAGTCCACCAATTTAGGGAGTATTATGAAGTTTTACTAAATTAATTGACAAAAAATTAAACCGATGCCCATGTACCATGAAAATGAGTTTAATATACATTAATAAAAATGTAGAATGTGTTTAGAAATTTTAAAACAACCCCAATTATCATATGCTTCATTATTAGAGCATTTACCAAAAAATTCAGTATTTTCGTAGGGGTTAGCCCATAGATTTTGAGAAAAATTCAAAAATATGAAAATTTTGTTTTAATGCATAGTTGCATCCTTGACTAACATATGATGAAGTTCAAGGAGGTTTGGAACTTTTTTTGTCTCCGTGTTTCTAGAGAATAGCTATTTTATAGTGGTTAGTCCACCAATTTAGAGAGTATTATGAAGTTTTACTAAATTAATTGACAAAAAATTAAAACGATGTCCATGTACCATGAAAATGAGTTTAATATACATTAATACAAATGTAGAATGTGTTTAGAAATTTTAAAACAACCCCAAAGATCATATGCTTCATTATTAGAGCATTTACCGAAAAATTCAGTATTTTCGTAGGGGTTAGCCCATAGATTTTGAGAAAAATTCAAAAATATGAAAAATCTGTTTTAATGTATAATTGCATCCTTCACTAACATATGATGAAGGTCAAAGAGGTTTGGAACTTTTTCTGTCTCCATTTCCCTAGAAAATAGCAATTTATAGTGGTTAGTCCACCAATTTAGGAAGTATTATGAAGTTTTACTAATTTAATTGACAAAAAACTTAAAACGATGCCCATGTACCATGAAAATGAGTTTAATATACATTAATACAAATGTAGAATGTGTTTAGAAATTTTAAAACAACCCCAAAGATCATATGCTTCATTATTAGAGCATTTACCGAAAAATTCAGTATTTTCGTAGGGGTTAGCCCATAGATTTTGAGAAAAATTCAAAAATATGAAAAATTTGTTTTAATGCATAGTTGCATCCTTCACTAACATATGATGAAGGTCAAAGAGGTTTGGGACCTTTTTTGTCTCCGTGTTTCTAGAGAATAACTATTTTATAGTGGTTAGTCCACCAATTTAGGGAGTATTATGAAGTTTTACTAAATTAATTGACAAAAAATTAAACCGATGCCCATGTACCATGAAAATGAGTTTAATATACATTAATAAAATGTAGAATGTGTTTAGAAATTTTAAAACAACCCAAATTACATATGCTTCCATTATTATAGCATTTACCGAAAAATTCAGTATTTTCGTAGGGGGCCCATAGATTTGAGAAAAATTCAAAAATATGAAAAATCTGTTTTAATGCATAATTGCATCCTTCACTAACATATGATGAAGGTCAAAGAGGTTTGGAACTTTTGTTGTCTCCATTTCCCTAGAAAATAGCGATTTTATAGTGGTTAGTCCACCAATTTAGGAAGTATTATGAAGTTTTACTAATTTAATTGACAAAAAATTAAAACGATGCCCATGTACCATGAAAATGAGTTTAATATACATTAATACAAATGTAGAATGTGTTTAGAAATTTTAAAACAACCCCAAAGATCATATGCTTCATTATTAGAGCATTTACCGAAAAATTCAGTATTTTCGTAGGGTTAGCCCATAGATTTTGAGAAAAATTCAAAAATATGAAAATTTTGTTTTTATGCATAGTTGCATCCTTCACTAACATATGATGAAGGTCAAAGAGGTTAGGACCTTTTTTGTCTCCGTGTTTCGAGAGTATAACTATTTTATAGTAGTTAGTCCACCAATTTAGGGAGTATTATGAAGTTTTACTAAATTAATTGACAAAAAATTAAACCGATGCCCATGTACCATGAAAATGAGTTTAATATACATTAATACAAATGTAGAATATGTTTAGAAATTTTAAAACAACCCCAATTATCATATGCTTCATTATTATAGCATTTACCGAAAAATTCAGTATTTTCGTAGGGGTTAGCCCATAGATTTGGAGAAAAGTTCAAAAATATGAAAATTCTGTTTTAATGCATAGTTACATCCTCAAATAACATATGATGAAGGTCAAAGAGGTTTGGAACTTTTTTGTCTCCCTTTCCCTAGAAAATAGCGATTTTATAGTGGTTAGTCCACCAATTTGGGAAGTATTATGAAGTTTTACTAAATAAATTGACAAAAAATTAAAACGATGCCCACGTACCATGAAAATGAGTTTAATATACATTAATGCAAATGTAGAATGTGTTTAGAAATCTTAAAACAACCCCAAAGATCATATGCTTCATTATTAGAGCATTTACCGAAAAATTCAGTATTTTCGTAGGGGTTAGCCCATAGATTTTGAGAAAAATTCAAAATATGAAAAATTTTGTTTTAATGCATAGTTGCATCCTTCACTAACATATGATGAAGGTCAAAGAGGTTTGGAACCTTTTTGTCTCCGTTTTCTAGAAAATAGCTATTTTATAGTGGTTAGTCCACCAATTTAGGGAGTATTATGAAGTTTTACTAATTAATTGACAAAAAATAAAACGATGCCCATGTACCATGAAAATGAGTTTAATATACATTAATAAAAATGTAGAATGTGTTTAGAAATTTTAAAACAACCCCAATTATCATATGCTTCATTATTATAGCATTTACCGAAAAATTCAGTATTTTCGTAGGGGTTAGCCCATAGATTTTGAGAAAATTCAAAATATGAAAATCTGTTTTAATGCATAATGCATCCTTCACTAACATATGATGAAGGTCAAAGAGGTTTGGAACTTTTGTTGTCTCCATTTCCCTAGAAAATAGCGATTTTATAGTGGTTAGTCCACCAATTTAGGAAGTATTATGAAGTTTTACTAATTTAATTGACAAAAAACTTAAAACGATGCCCATGTACCATGAAAATGAGTTTAATATACATTAATAAAAATGTAGAATGTGTTTAGAAATTTTAAAACAACCCCAAAGATCATATGCTTCATTATTAGAGCATTTACCGAAAAATTCAGTATTTTCGTAGGGGGTTAGCCCATAGATTTTGAGAAAAATTCAAAAATATGAAAATTTTGTTTTAATGCATAGTTGCATCCTTCACTAACATATGATGAAGGTCAAAGAGGTTTGAACCTTTTTTTGTCTCCGTGTTTCTAGTGAATAACTATTTTATTGTGGTTAGTCCACCAATTTAGGGAGTATTATGAAGTTTTACTAAATCAATTGACAAAAAATTAAACCGATGCCCATGTACCATGAAAATGAGTTTAATATACATTAATAAAAATGTAGAATGTGTTTAGAAATTTTAAAACAACCCCAATTATCATATGCTTCATTATTAGAGCATTTACTGAAAAATTCAGTATTTTCGTAAGGGGCCGATAGATTTTGAGAAAAATTCAAAAATATGAAAAATCTGTTTTAATGCATAATTGCATCCTTCACTAACATATGATGAAGGTCAAAGAGGTTTGGAACTTTTGTTGTCTCCATTTCCCTAGAAAATAGCGATTTTATAGTGGTTAGTCCACCAATTTAGGAAGTATTATGAAGTTTTACTAAATTAATTGACAAAAAATTAAACCGATGCCCATGTACCATGAAAATGAGTTTAATATACATTAATAAAAATGTAGAATGTGTTTAGAAATTTTAAAACAACCCCAATTATCATATGCTTCATTATTAGAGCATTTACCGAAAATTCAGTATTTCGTAGGGGGCCGATAGATTTTGAGAAAAATTCAAAAATATGAAAATTCTGTTTTAATGCATAATTGCATCCTTCACTAACATATGATGAAGGTCAAAGAGGTTTGGAACTTTTGTTGTCTCCATTTCCCTAGAAAATAGCGATTTTTGGTGGTTAGTCCAACAATTTAGGAAGTATTATGAAGTTTTACTAAATTAATTGACAAAAAATTAAACCGATGCCCATGTACCATGAAAATGAGTTTAATATACATTAATAAAAATGTAGAATGTGTTTAGAAATTTTAAAACAACCCCAATTATCATATGCTTCATTATTAGAGCATTTACCGAAAAATTCAGTATTTAACGCCCATAGATTTTGAGAAAAATTCAAAAATATGAAAAATATGTTTTAATGCATAATTGCATCCTTCACTAACATATGATGAAGGTCAAAGAGGTTTGGAACTTTTGTTGTCTCCATTTCCCTAGAAAATAGCGATTTTATAGTGGTTAGTCCACCAATTTAGGAAGTATTATGAAGTTTTACTAATTTAATTGACAAAAACTTAAAACCGATGCCCATGTACCATGAAAATGAGTTTAATATACATTAATAAAAATGTAGAATGTGTTTAGAAATTTTTAAAAACAACCCCAAGATCATATGCTTCATTATTAGAGCATTTACCGAAAAATTCAGTATTTTCGTAGGGGTTAGCCCATAGATTTTGAGAAAAATTT